>NC_089595.1:64508679-64808679 GCF_019320115.1 Miscanthus floridulus
ATATTCTATGTGTAACTAAGTTACTTACAAGCATTTCTAGCCACACCATGCATTGGTCACACAAGAATCAATCAAGGTATGTACTGAAACAATGAAAACACAAGAAATGTTGCAAATGTTTCATAGTCATGTTTCACATGTTTCATGATCTTGTTGCATAGTATTAACTAATCTTGTTTCACTAAGTGAGTGGCACATGTTGCACTCAAGTGTTACACACTTTACATTTCATAAAAGAGACAACACACATGAAATATACAACATGTTGCAATGTTTTGAAATCATGTTTCATGTGATATAAGTTCACAAAGGGATGCATGATGCTTATGTTCATGAAATGCAGTGCAAATGTGGAAGCTAAACACCAGGGGTGTTACAATAGTGGGTGCATTCAACACATGACCGGTGATGCAAGAATGTTCAACTCAATCAATACCAATGGCAATGATTGTTATGATAGTATCACATTTGGTGACAATGGCAAAGGCAAGATCAAAGGGCTTGGTAAGATTGCAATATCCAATGACATGAGCATATCCAGTGTGTTGCTAGTAGAGAGCTTGAACTTCAATTTGCTATCCGTGGCTCAATTGTGTGATCTTGGATTCAAATGCATATTTTGGGTAGATGATGTAGAGATCATAAGTGTAGATAGCTCTAACTTGATCTTCAAGGGCTCTAGATATGATAATCTATACTTGGTTGATTTCAATGCTAGTGAAGCTCAATTATCTATATGTTTGTTCACTAAGTCTAGCATGGGTTAGTTATGGCATAGAAGGCTTGGTCATGTTGGAATGAAACAATTGAATAGATTGGTCAAGCATGACTTGGTTAAAGGCTTGAAAGATGTAGTGTTTGAGAAAGATAAGCATTGTAGCTCTTGTCAAGCCAAAAAACAAGTTGGAAACACCCATCCTAAGAAAAGCATGATGAACACTAGTAAAGCATTTGAGTTATTGCACATGGACTTGTTTGAGCCAACTCAATACACTAGCATTGGTGGTAACAAATATGGCTTTGTAATAGTGGATGATTATACTAGATACACTTGGGTATTCTTTCTAGTGGATCAACCAATAAAGACTTTTATGAAGAGTTTGGAAAGATGATGGATAATGAGTTTGAAATGTCCATGATTGGAGAGTTAAGTTACTTCCTTGGTCTTCAAATCAAGCAATTGAAGAATGGTACATTTGTGAGTCAAGACAAGTACATCAAAGACATGCTCAAGAAGTTTGGCATGAGTGATAGCAAAGCCATTAGTACACCAATGGGAACAAATGACAACTTGGATAGTGATGCAAGTGGCAATATGGTGGATCAAAAATTGTATTGGTCTATGATTAGAAGCCTACTCTATGTGACCGCATCAAGGTCGGATGTCATGTTTAGTTTATGCATGTGGGCAAGATTTCAAGCCTCACCAAGAGAAAGTCATTTGAAGGCTACAAAGTGAATATTGAGGTACTTGAAGTATACATAAAATGTTGGTTTGTGGTATCCCAAAGGAGCAAAGTTTGAGCTAATTGGTTACTCCGACTCGGATTATGTGGGATGCAAGGTTCAAAGGAAGAGCACCTCGGGCACATGTCAATTGTTGGGAAGATCACTTGTTTTATGGTCATCAAAGAAGCAAAATAGTGTTGCATTATCAACCGCCAAAGCTAAATACATATCCATCGGTAGTTGTTGTGCACAAATACTTTGGATGAAGGCCACCTTGAATGACTTTAGAATCAAGTTCAAGAAAGTGCCATTGCTATGTGACAATGAGAGTGCAATCAAGTTAACCAACAATCCGATTCAACATGCAAGAACAAAGCACATTGATGTCTGCCACCATTTTATAAGAGATCACCAACAAAAAGGGGACATTTGCATTGAGAGTGTAGTCACCGAAGATCAACTTGTCGATATATTCACCAAGCCATTAGACGAGAAAAGATTTTGCAAGCTAAGAAATGAGTTGAACATATTGGATTTCTCAAATATGTGTTGATGCACCTCCCCACTTATATGACATGCCTCTCCTTCGAGCAATCCAAGGTAAAAGTTGATTGACATGGCATACATCCTTGCTAAGGACACGTTTAGTGCATCTAGTCATTTTTCATATTTAATAGGCTCATTCATGAAAATCAAATGATTTTGATGTTTGTATGGTACCACTATTGCTTCTATGCTTAATTTGGTCTAGTGGTAGCATATGACATATTTGTGGGATTGTAAACCTAGTGTTTGATCTAGAAAATGAGCTATAAGTGTTCAACTCAACATGGTACAAGATAACCCTTATTTGAAGGTGTGAAGAAGATTGTCCTTGGATCAAACCGAGTTAAATATGTTTGGCAAGTGATCTAGATTGGACCAAATTTGAGAAAATGATCCTCACCCCCATTGATTGACAATGATAATCTCAACCCATTTAGAATTAAACCTTTGAGGTCATTGATGACAAAGGGGGAGAAATAGTGTACAAAGATAGTGAAAAGATAACAAAGGGGGAGAAATTGAGAAATTGACATAGGGGGAGAGATATGACAAAGTAAGGGATCAATTAAAATTTTGAGCACACAAGTAGGGGGAGCAAGCTCATAAACTTGGTGGATGCATTTGAATGTGCATTTCATATGTTTGCTTGCATGGCACAAGTTTTAAATTTCAATATTTATGCTTGCGTGGTATATGATAGTTATAGGATTGAATGATGAAATGAAAAACTAGCATGCATAGGTTAAGAAACTAGACTTATGTTCATTTTATGGAAACTAGACCCTTGCTTCTAATGTTGATCTCATGGGGTATTCTAGTTTTTTGTGTATGTCTGGTTACTAATGGTGCTAAGGATATTGGTGCACTCCGATTGGTATCACGCTTCAAAGGTCCATCTCTTATACCTTAGCATCATTTGGTAGACATTGTCTCCTATATTTCCTATCTAAGCATATGTGCAAGCTACAATCCAAACTCTTAGCACATATGTAGGGGGAGCAATTGATACCATTTGGGATTCATGAAACTTGTCCATATCCTTTTACACATGGTAAATATGCTTGGGAAATCAACATGGATTCAAATGAATTTCAATTTATATCTTTGTGAAAGGGTTGTCATCAATTACCAAAAAGGGGGAGATTGAAAGCTCTAGTTTGGTTTTGGTGAATTGATGAAACCCTAAGTGCTAACCTAGTTTATCAAAGTGATTATGAGATAGGTAGCACTACTCCAAGTGATGAAGCAATGGTGAAAATCATGATGATGGTGATGGCATGGTGATGATCAAATGCTTGGACTTGGAAAAGAAGAAAGAGAAAAATAAAAAGCTCAAGGCAAAGGTGAAACTTGATCGGAACTTTTTCGTTTTGGTGATCGAGACACTTAGTGAGTGTGATCACATTTAGGATCGATAGCCGTACTATTAAGAGGGGTGAAACTCGTATCGAAATACGGTTATCAAAGTGCCACTAGATGCTCTAACTCATTGCATATGCATTTAGGATCTAGTGGAGTGCTAACACCCTTGAAAACATTTGTAAAAATATGCTAACACATGTGCACAAGGTGATACACTTGGTGGTTGGCACATTTGAGCAAGGGTAAAGAAGATAGAGTTGAAAAAGAGTTAGTCGCGCTGGTCACAGAGTGATCGGACACGTCCGAAATTGAGACCGGACGCGTCCGGTATTTTATCCAATCTTGGGGTAGTCAAATAGAAGATACTGGACGCGTCCGATATTTGGACCCGAGGTGAGCGACTAAGTGAAAGTGACCGGACTCTGGCTTAGTGGAGTGACCAGACGCTGACAAGTTACTGTTCAGCATCAAGTCAAAGTGATATAGCCCAATGTAGGATTTTAGAGAGCGACCGGATGTGTCCAGTGTGAACCAGCAAGTCTCGGGTTTTCAACGCAATAATTCATCGGACGCTAGGAGCATCCGGTCCAGTGTGATCGGACACGTCCGATCGGCCTAGAGCTGCTTTGGGAGCTCTCTGGACTCGACCTGGTGCTACGTCTCCTAGGTCTAATCATTTTCTAATAGCACGTCCGATCACGTAGTATTACTGTGCACAGAGATAGCCATTGGGCGCCAATGGCGAAACAATTTGAAAGGGACTCATGGCGGTTAGCCTGCGACCGGACATAGTGTCTGGACATGTCCGGTGCACACAACCTGCACGTCCAATCGTCCCGTAGTCAGCCCAATAATTGAGCCAACGGCTCTATTGTTTGGGGTGTCTATAAATATCATTTGGCCAGCTCTAGATCACTCTCTTAGCCATTTGCATTGATATAGCAACCTTGTGAGCTTAGCCAAAGCCCTCCTACTCATCTCCATCTTTGATTCATCATCTTTGTGAGATTGGGAGAGAATCCAAGTGCATTGCTTGAGTGTTTGCATCTAGAGGCACTTGGTATTCGTGTTTCGCTACGGGTTTGGCTTTCTTGGTGGTTGCCGCCACCTAGATGGCTTGGAGCAGCGAGGATCATCGAGCGGAGGTTGGTGATTGTCTCTGGCTCTAATCGTGGTGATTGTGAGGGATTCTTGACCTTTCCCCGGTGGAGAGCCAAAAGGTACTCTAGTAAATTGCTCGTGGCTTGTGTGATCCTCGTCTTGTGTTGGTTGTGCGGCACCCTATTGAGGGTTTGGCATGTGATGCCAATTAGCGCGTGAACCTCCAAGTGAGTGAATCACCACAACGGGGACTAGCTTGCCGGTAAGCAAGTGAACCTTAGAGGAAAAATCATTGTCTTGATTGTCTCCTTGGTATTCATTGATATTCACTCATTGGTCACTTGCCACGGCGGTATACCTCTCTACCACTCTCTTGTATTTCATTATACATTCACTTGGATAGAGCTAGTGGTAGTTAAGACTAGATAGTGTATCATTTAATTGTATTACTCTCACTAGGTTGATCACCTAGGTGTATATTAGTGACATAGCTTTGTTGTGATATACTAGAGATCATAGAAAATAGAATTGGGTAGGTGGCTTGCAACCCCAAGTATAGTGCTAGTGCAAAATTCGCTTCGCCATCTTATTGACTAATCATTTGTCTTAGTGTTGTTCTAGAAATTTTTAATAGTCTATTCACCCCTTCTAGCCATTAGCACCTTTCACCATGGTGCGCGCATGCCCACCGTCTCCGTGGCGCTCGATCTCTCACTTGAGCTCCACGTGTTCCTACTCGAGCGGGAGCCATGCTTCCTCGAACTCTTGGTGCCGGGCCTTCAGCTGCTCTACCTGCAGGCGAGGTGGGGCCCTTGTCGATAGAATATTGTCGGCAGTGCTCCGAGGGGTATCCCATGAAGGTAGATTGATTGACAGAGGTGCACGTAATCAACAACAAGAAGGTAACAGAGGCACAAGAGTTAGATAGGTTCGGGCCCTCTACACGACATAATACCCTACTCCTGTGGTTTGTTGGTTTGTATTGGCTATCGTATGATATTGCGTGTGTTTTGAGGGGGTCCCCTACCCGCCTTATATAGCCGGGGGGTAGGGTTACAAGTCGATTAGATCTAGGAGATAACCGGTAAGTAATAACAGATTACAGGAATCAAAGGATCGAGCATATCCTAACAGATCTCGTAGCATCTTCAGGATATCACCCTTGATGTCTTGTAGTACACGCCGAGTAGTACGATGCACCATAAGTCTTCGTCTTTTGGGCTAGACCACCCCTAGCGGCGCAGCCCATGTAGTTTGCCGTGGGTATCCGGGGTCGTACCCCCCATAGCTAGTCTCCGAGCGCATTGTATCCGCTATGCAACACCGTCTTGAGCTTATCCGAGCAGGTGTAAACAAAGCCGAGCAGTCAGACTCATAGTCCGACCACCCTAATGAGTCATCGAGTAGTTGTGGACGTAACCGAGCAGCTTAACTGTCCGGCCAAGCCCGGGCTTACCCAAGTAAGGCTTGCCAGAAGGATATAAGGAGCTCAAGTTCAAAATCTAAAATTTCCTCGCTGTGAACCAAGTGTGCCCACTTAGAGTCCGACTACGAGAAAGGGAGATAATCTTCTTCAACTTCAGGTGGCACGAAGTCTTCCAATGAACAGATTAAAGAAAACACACTCACCACAACATGAAGTGTGCCCACTTAGTCCCCGAGCCTGACAGTAGGTGACGTGGTCACGTGGTGCCAGGGTCTAGAAAGTAGAAGAAAGACAGAAGACCAGCCAAACAAGCAACCAGTCCATGGGCTGAGCCCTAAAATGAAAAGCACACATTCACCGCAAGGTGAAATGTGCCCACTTAGTCCCTGAGCCTGACAGTAGATGACGTGGTCACGTGGTGCCAGGGTCTAAAGTGGTAGTCTTCAGGTGCAGGCCCAGTCCCCAATGTCACTGAAAACAAGTGTAGAAATAAATATAGTCATCGCTAGATGACGTGTACACACGTAGTCCCCGAGTCTGCTGAAAGATTGCGAAGGGTCAGAGAAAATAAGTCTGAAAGCTTGCCAAGAGTGGAGAGATGTGTTTAGTACTAGATTGCTACGATTAATGTACTTATCAAGGCCCCCGACGTGCCACCTAGGATCAGCACCCTAATCCGGACAACATGGAACATCTTGATAGCACACATAACATGCAGCGTCGGCAAAACATAGTAAGCCAGCAGGCGAATCGATAGACGAGACGTAGCAAAATCCGACCACCCAGGGAGTCCCCAGCTTAGCTGGTGACTCTTGCACGAAGAATCCAAACACCGAGGAGTCCCTAGCGTAGCTGGCAAGCCCCCAGCGTAGCTGACAATGAAGCCCATGTGATGAGCAGTCCAACCAACTGGTCAATGGCGAAGTGAACGCCGAGCAAGAGTGAGTGCTGAGCAGTCCAACCAGTTGGTTGGCGATGAAGTCCGTGCGATAGGTGGTCCAACCACCTAGACGATGATCATCTTGTCCAGTCCCTGAGCATAAGCTCGTTGACCAAACCGTGCCCCTACGAAATAAATGTGTAGATTGGGTAGTACATGATGTAAAAATAAAATATATGAACTCTAGAGAAGAATCAGCAATTGTGATGAAAAAGCGTATGTAGCTCGGCGATGAGTTGGTGTGAACACTTAGTGTTATTCTGAAGATGTGTTTATATTTAATATAAACCATCCGACCAGTTAGTATGTAGCTAAGTCTCCATCCCTAGCTAGCTTGTTAACCATAACAAGGAGCACGGAGCCCCTGTGCGTGTAGGAAGAGCAGGGCGTTGCTAAGGAGGCATTGCCGACCACCCCTAAAGAAGAGGGCAGGCGCTCGTGCAAGTGTAGAGAGAAGCTAGAGATAGCATCCGAGTATCAACATGACTGTTTGGGGATTTGCCTTAGACTTAGCTATATGTCATCTTTAAGATGGTATACATGAAAGAAAATCGTTTGGAGAGCAAACATGGAGAAAATAGCTCGGACAAACATCATGGAGATATATGAAGGATGGGGAATATTTAGAAAAATGTTAAAGCGTGACTTAGCTTTAGACGAAATGTCTAGTCGGTGCGTATGGCGTTATCTGGTCGGCGTTGATGAAATTGCCCGACCCTCGAGCTTTCCGAACTGTCATCATGGCGGTGGGCGCAGTTGTCATGGCGCCGTTCTTCGCGGCGATCATCATTGCGACGCGACAGGTGATAGGAGCGAGTAATTGAGGCGACGTCGTCCTTATTTTACTGATCGGCCTTAGGCAAATCAGATTTAGGGAGATCGCTGACGTAGACATATTTGATCTGAGCGGAGACGGCCAAGCGGAGCAGTCGGCATGTATGATGTTGCGAGTAGATGGATGCGGCGTGAATGGCTCGCTTACGACTCGGGCAGCTCTCTTAGCGGCTTGCTTGTGGGTAAATGGAGTCGGATAGCTTGATGTAGTGAGACGGGCGCGCAGCACCTTACACGTACGATCCGGCACGTATGCATATGCCAATAGCTTTGATTGTTGGCTTTGTGTAGTAGGTAAGTGCCGCCGCCGTAGCCTAAAAACCCAGAAACTCCTGCGTGTCGCCTGCCAGCAGGTACGTGATCTCGAGGGCGACGAGGATCATCACGGCTGTTTCCGTTGCTAAATCTGGATGTACTCGCAAGCATGTGCCCTTGCAAACTGAAGTATGATTATTCTAATCAGCATGGACATGCAGATTGCATGTTTGTCCACTTGCTTGTCTTGTAGATCGTACGCCTTCCTTATTTGCTTGTTGTTGATTGGAGAAAACATCGCGCGACGATAGGACGCTGCCCAGTGTTGCATGCCTCATGGAGATACACGCGCACATGCAAGCTTGGAGTAGTTAACGTGAGGCTGCACGGCCCTGTAGATCGATCGTGCGTTGCAGTTGGCTTCTTGGGAGATGCATCGGGATCTTCAACCGATGGGCTTGTTAGCTTATGTTGACACGCGTGCGGTGGCCAGCGATAGCCGTTGCATCCGGACATGGATTGCAGCAATCGGGCAACCAGATGGATTCGGTGAGTGGTGGCCGCGTGTCGCTCGTTGCCGTGAAGAAAACAGGGCCTGCATGTAACGTGCGGCGCAGCCACCGTACATGTGGCCCGTAGACCACTATCCAGATCCGAACGGAGCCATGGGAGCAGATCGGCATAGGGCACCCGTCGAAGCACACATCTGGATCCATGATGAAGTCAGTGGCGCCGCACGACGCCACCAATCCTGATCCACCAGATCTTCCTCGACGCAGAACCACGTTGCCGTACGCCGGGAGTATTACGGCAAAACAGGGTGTCGAGTCGCCGTGGTTGATGTTGGTCTTGAGATCCCATCTTGTTAGTGAGGGAATCAGCACACTCACTCTCTACCTGGCGCACCAACTGTCAACAGAATATCATCGGCAGTCCTCCGAGGGGTGTCCCACGAAGGTAGATTGATCGGCAGAGGTGCGCATAATCAAGAACAAGAAGGCAATAGAGACACAAGAGTTAGATAGGTTCGGGCCACTGCATGATGTAATACCCTACGCCTGTGGTCTGTTGGTTTATATTGGTTATCATATGATATTGCGTGTGTTTTGAGGGGTCCCTACCCGCCTTATATAGCCGGGGATAGGGTTACAAGTCGGTTAGATCTAGAAGATAACCGGTAAGTAATAACAGATTACAGGAATCACAGGATCAAGCATATCCTAATAGATCTCGTAGCATCTTTAGGATATTGCCCTTGATGTCTTGTGGTACACGCCGAGCAGTACCGTGCACCGTAAGTCTTCGTCTTGTGGGCTGGACCACCCCTGGCGGCACAGCCCATGTAGTCTGCCATGGGTATCCGGGGTCGTACCCCCCACAGCCCTGCATCCTCCTTGACCTCGACATCGAGGTCATTCGTTGGGGTAGCCTCTCCCTTGTGGATGCTTTTGACGTATCCCTTGAGGGTACCTACCATGAAACATTCTCGAGAAGGGTGATGGCTCCCCCTGCTAGATTCAGAGTCGGAGGGCGACCCTAATTCTGCGGTAAGGAGGCCATGGAAAGATTCCTCGACATATTCGGTCATTCCCACAAACTCGTCGTTCACGGGGGATGGAGGCATGTGTTGTGCCACAAGATGGCCAACGGTCTCTACAGCATTGCGGAGACCGGATAGGAGCATTGTCGGGGGGATCTGAATGAGGTATTCTGGGGAGAGCTACTCTCCCCCGGCCAGCTACATCATGACGTTGGCGAAGGAGAAGGTGAGGCGACCCAGGTCCTCCTAGGATGGTCAAGGTCCTAGGAAGGCGCAGAGCTGGCGCTCTAGCCTCCCGTAATCAAAGCTGAGGAGCTGGTCGCTCCCAGAGGCGCGGGCCTCCAGTGCGTGCAGCTGCAGCTCCTCAAGCGACTCAGCGATCGCGTCGAGGCCGGCGGAGTGGAGAGGTTGGACGGCGACAGGAGCCTGCATCAACTCTCCCTCCATCGTGACAATGAAGTCCAGGTTCCTAAAGCGCACGTGCACGCCTAGGACCTAGCTGACACCGTGACTAGCCATCCGAGGTCTGATGTGGACATTGAGACACGCAAAAAGCCCTTACCTGGCGTGCCAACTGTCGGTGTTTCGAGTTACCAACTAGTAAATTTTTAGTATTGCGCGTTTGGCTCAGATGGTGTGCCTAGAGGACACGAGGTTTATACTGGTTCAGGCAGAAAGTCCCTACATCTAGTTCATCGCTGCTGCTCGTGTTACAAGTACTAAAAGTTTGTAGTAGGGGTTACAAATGAGCGAGAGAGGGACAGGATTCAAGTCTCTGATGTGCGTGTGCTCCTAAGGTGTGTTAGGGTGTGTGTTTTGATGTCTACAGCCATGTAGAGTGGTGAACCACCCTCTTCCTAGGACGTTCTGCTTCCCCTTTTATAGACGAAGGGGAAGAGCAGGTTACACAGAGAGAAAGAGGGAGAAGAGCCAAGGAGACGAAGGCTTTTGGGACTGCCGGGCCTTTCTTTTCCTTTATGCGGGTCCCACCGACACTGCAGATGATGACAAAGATGGCTCCACGCCGGGCGCCTGTTCACCGCTAATGCCACGCCTCGGCGTTGTCAGCGGGTCATATCATCCCATTCTATCCCGGTGGGCGACGCGGCGAACCAGCGTGCTAATTAGCGGCCGTATAGGGAGTAGGCAGCATAGTGACCACGTGTCCGTTACTGTTGGTGATGTGAGTTCCCTGTAGTGACATGTCGCGGGCACAAGTCATGTTGATATGTGCCCGCTCCCTGCACGATGCCAGAAGTTTGACCTTGGGTTGTACTTTCTGGCCCGTAGTGGTTGGCGGCGGTACGGGCTTGCGTCAGGAGCCGCGCCTGATGGGTCGGGAAAGACAGAGCCCCCGACCCATAGGCCGGGCGGGGCAAAGCCCCTAACCCAGAGGTCAAGCGAGGTAGGGCCCTCAGCCCAGAGGTCGGGTGAGTTGGAGCCCGCCCCCAGAGGCCGGGCGAGGCGAAGCCCCCAACCCAGAGGCTGGGCAAGGCGGAGCCCCTGACCTAGAGGTTAGGCGAGGTGGGGCCCCTGACCTAAAGGTCGTGCGAGGCGGAGCCCACGCACCTAGGGGTCAGTTGGAGATGTAGTCGCGCTATTGACTGCTCGGATGAATCAATGTTAATGACCATTAGCTCCTCCTCTTTGGGTACCCTAGTATTGGTCCCCGACAATCGGGCCGCCCTGGTCCGATACGGCACGGGCACAGGACAGGCACGGCCCATAGGGGTTCAGGCCAGCACGGCATGTCGTGCCTTGCATGCTGTGCCCCTACTGGCCTCGTGCCTGGCCTTCAGCCCAAGCACGGCACTACGGACCGAAATTCATGCCGTGTAGGGCCACTAAGCACGGCCAAATCTGCAGGCCATGCCAGCCCATAGCTGGGCAACCTAAAAACACCTCAAAAAATCATCTCAACCAACACCTATCAAAATTCACGATTTCACAGATTCATTCATCCATCATCTCAATTCAAATCATAAATATAAAATCTAAGTTCAAATGACCAAATCCAACAAAAAGGAAACAAAAGAGACACATAATTAAGATAAATGAGCTGTGTTAAATGCTGCCTCATTAAAAACCTTTCTAGGTAAAACTCACCCTTGTGAGAAACCCTAGAAAGGGAAAAGAGTGCAGCACAGCTCTTATAAGTCTTTAAACATTATTTAGAGGTTCACAGATCACAGTCACAAATACATATAATGACAGATCACTCTCAAGTCTCATACTCTCACAACTTTCAAGTCTCACACAGACACTAAGGGCTTGTTTGCTTGAGGCCTTAAGACCCTGGCAAAGCTGCTTGGTCCAGGCAGCAAATCCAGCTCCTCGGCTCCTCACCGCTTCATCTCCCTAGGGTCTAGATTGCTGCATGGCCACAATTGCCTAGCTCAAGCCACCATCCAAACACACCCTAAGTACCAGCAGAAGCAACAAATATAGATGTGCTAGCCGTAGATGTGCCAGCAGAAGCAGCCACAAATGCATCTTCATCAAGATAGAGATTCTTGAAGGAGTCTTCCAACTCTTGGTTGTCAACAACGTGCTGCAATCTTCTTTCTCCTAACTCCCAATCCTTTATGCAGACCAGCATCTCCATAGTTTCAGGCAACAGGCGGTGGCGCCGCTCTTCAATTATCCTTCCTATTAAGCTGAAACGTGATTCCGAAGAGATAGTAGAAACAGGAATAGACATAATATCTCTAGCCATTATAGATAGGATTGGATATGTTCGTTTGTGGTCACGCCACCAGAGAAGTAAATCAAAATCATCCTCATATGCAGCGACATTGTCACTGTCCAGATAAACTGAGAGCTCACTAGCAGTAGAAGTAGATGAAGATAAAGTGGGGGCACAGTCAGGGGAAGGACCAATAACAGATCTAGGGCCACCAAAGATTCTTTCCCATGCCTATTTTTTCTTACATGTATGGCTTGTAGGCTGTGCAGCCCCTTGAGTCCTAGCTGCACCAAACTTTCTCTCATATTTGTTAAATAACTTGTAAATTTTAGCTTTCACATTAGTATAATATGAAGTATAATCACAACCAGTGCTCTCTTTAAGTAATTCCAGGACTCTAAATAAACCTCTTATCTTAGCTCTAGGATCAAGAATGAATGCAAATGAATATAACAGAGGTATATGCTGCCAATATTTAAGGAATTTAAGCTTCATAGGATATACAACAGCAATTAGATTTTGATCTTTTTCACTTGCATATAAATGAGAAGCAATTTCTAGCAGATGGTGCAGAATAAGTGGACTAGTTGGATAGTAGACACCAAAAAGAACAACAGTGGAGTCATAAAATAGTTCTAGAAACTCTAATATCTTTTCAGCTATATACCAATGCCTTGCATACAACAATTCAGAGCCATAATTCGAATTAATGAACACAGAAAAAACATTCTTATATGAAACCAAGTGTTTAAGCATAAGATATGTAACATTCCATCTAACATCCATATCTAAGCCAAACTTTCTAGGTCTAACACCCTTAGCAATATAGTAGTTCTTAAACATAGCAATTCTTTGATTAGAGGAATTTAAGAAGTTAATAGCAGTTCTAAAATCTTCTATGTAAGGTTTGAACCTCTTTAAACTAGATTTTACAATCAGATTAATGATATGACAAGCACAATATTGATGCACAAAGACTGTACTTATGCTTCGAAGGATCAACAGGCTCAGGTGTAGGATCAGGATCCAAATAACCAGCAAACATAGGTGTCAAAGTTTTCATAGCCTTAGCATTAGAAGAGCATTGTCTAGAGTTACAGAGAAAACCTTATCAATCAGACCAAACTCCTCAACCACACAAGCATCTCTTTTAGCAATATTTTCACCAGTATGTTTCACCTCAATCAACCTAAGCCCAATAACCTTTTTCTATAACTCCCAATCAGCACTCACAAAATAAGCAACAACACTAATGTAATCCTGCTTAGCATTACCAGACCAAATGTCTGATGTCAGAGTAATAGAGGAAGCAGCAAACAACACAGAGTTCTTAAGAATATTACGACGTTCAGTAAATAGCTTGCTAAGATCTCTAGTGGTGGTCTATCTAGATACCTTATCAAACCTAGGGTTATGAGCACGAACAATATACTCTTCCCAGGCCTCTGTCTCACCAATACCTAACGGCAGATCAAGCCTAGCAATCAAGCGACACAACTCAGATCTAGCAACATTAGGTTTATAGTTCTAGTTATGCATAGAACCATCAGGATTGTAAGCAAGCCTAGACTGAACCCTAACACGTTGATCAATTTTCTGCCTACATGATTTCTGGTGCCTCTTCAAGTGGCCAGTGCCGGCATTAGATCTAGTAGATAAGGTTTGCTTACACATTTTACAGGTAGCTTTAGTACAAATCTTCCTACCATTCACAGTCTCATATATCTCATCAAAATCAGTCCACACAGGTGATTTACGCTTACCAACATTAGAGTTACTAGCAACAGATGGAGTAGAGCTGTTGGAGTTGGAGCCTAGCAGGTTCCCAGTTGTTGTCGTCCCTTCACTACCATTGCCATCCAGATCGATCGGAGTTGGAGCGACAGAGCCGCTACCAACATCGATACTGAACAACGCAGTAGCGTCCTCTCCGGTGTCGTTATTTTGTAATTTATCATTTGATCCATGTGATGAGCTCTCATTATTTTTAAGTTTCTTTGTAAACACTTTAATGATAGAAACATATACTCTCAATAGTTCAACCAGGACAATGTGCTTTGCATGGACACTATGCTGTAGCTGGTCACCAATCAAAGATGATCCAGAAGATTTTCAAGTCCAAGATGCGGCGTCGAACTTCTTGCAGCTGAAGCATGAACATGGCTCAAGCTGTAGTTAGAAGTATCATGCATATTTGTTGTTTGTTAATTTTTTAAGTTAAAGTACTATTGATTATCCTAAATATGTATTGACATGTGATGCATTACCTCTTTCATGGAGTTAGAACCTCTTTATATATGATATTCCTTGTAAATATATCATGTGTCGGTTTCTTCTTCCCTTTCCCTTTCCATTTGTTCATGTCCTTCTCAGCAGCCGACACAGCTAGGATCCTAATGTTCGATTCTGCTGTAGCTCTTGATAGTGCCACATACAATTGGTCGTGTGAGAACACTGGTTCTGGCAAGTATACCCCGACATTAGGGATAGTCTGCCCCTGTGCCTTGTTAACAGTCATCACGAAGCTAAGCTAAATAGGGAACTGCTTTCGCTTAAATTAGAAATGGAACATCTCGTCGTCCCACGGGCATAAGGGTATGCGAGACAGAAAAACCCGCTTTCTAGCGTGCTGTCCCAACACAATTTTTGCGTCTATGGTATTCTTTTGGAACCCTCATATGATAAGCCTAGTACCATTACAAAGTCTGTTTGTAGGGTCATTGTTCCTAAGCAATATGATCAGACAACCAATCTTTAGCTTCAACACATGTGGAGATAGACCATTGCATGTCAAAGTGTTAAGGAATTCCATAGGGTAGTAGTTGTGTGGATCATCCACCGCACAGTCAGAGCTATGGTACACCATCTCATCCCCGTGGAAATGACCTATCATCTTCATATTAATCATATCAACCCAGTCATTTTGCGTAGATAATATCGCTCGAGAGGTGATATAATCTTTGCTTGACATACTCGCATTGAGGTTAGCGAATATGCAATCAATTAGAGTATCAAGGTCACTATCTTCCCTAGTGTGTGGTATGCATATATCATGAGGAAGATAGATTTCATCATCAACAGTTGCCTCCTCAGATCCTCCACCGACATGCAACAAGTATTCCGCAAACTATAGGTCGCTCTTTGCCCTCATGTTGTGCACCAGTTTTAGATGTCTCATGGAATCCCAAAGGTTCAACATATGTAGCAAGGCACTAACCACCTCCTGAGCCCTTGACCCTCTTCGAACAACGGGAAGAACCTGTCTAAAATCTCTACCGCACACCACGGTCTTCCCTCCGAACAGTAGCACAGAGACTGTTGTCTAGCACCTCGACAAACTACCTCTTTGTCATGCTAGCCTCGTCCCAAATAATGAGAGATGATGCTCAAAGTAGCTTAGCAGTACCGCTCCATTTCGTGAAGGTGGAAAAGGCCCAATTATCAATGGCAAGTGGAATCTTGAAGCGCGAGTGGGTAGTTCTACCACCAGACATTATTGAGGCTGTGACACCAGATGTAGTTGTTGCCACAGCAATCTTTTTCTAACTATGTATAGTAGCGAGAAGTGCTCTGTATAGATAAGTCTTTCCGGTCCCACTAGGAACATCCACAAAGAATAGACCCCCGTCCTTGGTATCAACCAAGGACATAATCTCATCGTATGCAACTCGCTGCTCCTCATTAAGGGTGTTTGGCAGAGCCACATCATCCTCGTTAGCCTTAATGCCAGCCTCCTCAAAAATCTCTCTAGGAATATCATGAGAGGCATCATATGTGTCGTCAATATTAGGAAGTGGGTACATCTTTATATCCTTCTGCATTAATTGTAGCGATTTTTGAATATCTATGATTGATTATTGCGCCTGTAGAGCCTTCGCAGCACATATGGCATCATCCACCCGGTTGCCACAGCGAGACTCCACGGAAGGTCCCTCCTTTTTGTAGCTTCACAGAAGGTCGGTAGGAGTTTGCCGTCCATGGTCCATAGACACTCAAAGGAGGTTGCACCTGCCATGTGGTTCAGGAGAACCCTAAGATAGTAATGCTCGCCCTCGGCTGGATTGGTAGACACAATTCATCCAATCTATCATAATGTATCATGACGTACCCTCTTTTGCCAAAATTTGCCCTATGCTTGCCAGGTATAGAACTCGGGAAAGTCCCGGTACAATATACTTCAGGCTATTTCATATGTTCTGTTCATCTCGAAGTATGCTATAAGCATTGACTTTTCAATACTAGGACGATTAAGAACTCGTAGAACCCCCTCACGCTGGTGAAATGACACCATGTGCATGTCTAGAAGATGGAGTTGCAAGGACAAATAGCAGGGTACCTATCACTCAAATCAAAAACTGTATATCCTCCACAAGGCTTCTGGAGGGGTTACCCATTTAGCATCTCTATACCACTTGATCTTATCAATGTTCCCTTCACTTTCCTTCTTGTCAGCCTCTCTCATAGCCATAGACGCCCGGCCATATCCCTTGTAAATGTACTTAAATAGATACTTGACTGCTTTGATGCTCCCACATGCCTCAACATTGATGTGGCAGTTGAACAGATGGAGGAGATATGGGTTGTAAGGCACGACCCATCTATTGTCAAGCTCGTGGCCACAAACCTTTTCCTTTTGACTATCTTCACATCATCTGTAAATCAAGTATGAATCCTTGCCCTATACCGTGACATCACAGAAAGGTCGAGGGTAATGATTCTTGCATGAATCATGACCTTTTGTGCATGGGCAATTGCGATTAAGCACACCACAAGGGCCATGCATCATATGCTTGGTAACCATCTCGTACAAGACTAGATACTTCTTGTTTTGGAGCTCAGCTAAGATGAGGAGATCATATTACTCTGGGCATGTGATCTTGTATTTCCTGTCCATAATTAGCAAAAAAATGTGCGTGCGGTAGACCCCTCTTTTGAAACTCCACAATATACACATGCGCCCAGACCTTTCCAAGGATATCCTTTTTTAGTAGCTTATCCTTTAGCTCTTCCAGTTTTGCTTTGAAGATCCAAACAACAAAATCTAGACGATCATGTGGCGTCTGGCCAAGGTATAGTTCACGCTTGATCTCATCCCAGTTTGGGTTACATGTCATAGTGAGGAAGATGTTCGGTTTACCAAACCCTCATCCCAGTTCAGGTTACATGCCATAGTGAGGAAGATGTCCGGTTTACCAAACCTCCATACTAGAGCCATGGCATCCATGTACAGACGTCTCATATCACGTGGGCCTCCAATAAATGATGAAGGCATCACTATCCGCTTTCCAACAGCTTCTGATCTACCTTCATCCTTGGTATAGGTCAGCCCTAATCTCCTTCTGATGGTTGCGTATATAATCTAATCAAGATCTCTCAATCTTGATGTACATGTCAACAGCAAACTGCTGGAACAGACGCTTGCCGTAAATTATGGGGTTAAATATTCCTGGACGCATCTAAAATTTGTAGCAGAAGTAGTCACGCATAGACACGCATAGTCTACCAGGGGAGTCTACAAAAAATAGCAATGAATTAGAGTTGTTTGTAGAATAACCATTGAGGTACATGTATGCAAAGCATTTAAATAAGAATAACAAACACGTTTCTTCTTCTGACCCACTACGAGCCTTCTGTAGGGCACGATACTCTTTGACTTGTTCCATACTAACTAGTTTCTTTGAAATACCCATGTGCCACCCAAGCTTACCCCTAGGGAAGAATAGAGGGTATGAAAGAGCATCATAACATCCATGATACGAGCAGATGCCATGTCTTCTTCTATCTTTCCCATGCAAGACAACACTATTCTAGAACTGACCAAGGAGTTTGCTTCCCTTGATCCAAACGGCAGCCACCTTTGAAGCTAATGGCATGTTGTATGTTCTCTGGTCCAGCCTCTGGTCAAGGTTTAGTGTGACACGATAGTCCTTGAGGTGTTCAGCCTGGCCCACAGTCCTAAGTTGTTGTGAGTATGGGTTGTCACAAAGGAAGGCCACAAGCCTCTCAATGATTTCCTTGTCTTTTTGGCACTTCTCTTCATGATATCGTCGATAGCGGTGCTCAAGGCTTGGATCATTGTCGTAGAAGTAAAGCTCAAGATGTCTTGGCTCCTTACCATCTTCTTTGCCAAATGACCTTATATTGTGATAGATCTGGCCATATGCACGGAAGGTGTATATGCCGCTATTTTTCATGCTTGCAGTGGCGCTATCGAGGCAACAATATAGAGAAGTGAAAGAGAAATGGCCATTAAAAACCTAATGTTATGAAAGTGCTTAGAATCTACATCATTACTTGACCAAAGCCTCATAAGCTCATTAGGTACATTTAGTTCATTGAGCTCGACCTTTCCACCACGACAACAGAAACCAGGTGGTTCATGCTCAAACCTTTTCATATCACAGTGCTTGCAATTTGTGACATGTTTTAGCATATGAGTATCTGTAGGCATGTTACAATACACCTTTTCGTATTGGTCAGGTACTTTAGGGATAGAAGTTGTGTCTTCCTCAAAGTCATTGTCTTAGACATCATCATCATCTTCATCATCTGCAATGACATTTAAGCCGCAATAGTTTAGATAAAGTAGTGGAAGATTTTATGTCTATTCAATCTTTCGCACAAATACCTTGCATAGCAAATAGGTATCCCTCATCCTCTTCCTCGTCCTCTTCAAATATATCTCCCTCATCATCATCTATGGCCATCAAAGATATGTGAGTTAGTAGAACTATGGGTAAAAATAAACAAAGGAGTTCAAATAGTTTATAGAATGTTAGAAAAATAGTGTAAATTACCATTGTCATCAAATAGTGATGTCATCGGTGTGGTTGATGAAGGTTGAAGGCTAGGTCCTGTCCTTTCTGAAAATCATGTAATGACCATGGTTGAGTTAGGTATAATATGATATATAATCTAGGTCACCTAAATGGGATCATGAAGAATCAATATTTACCATTGTTGGTCAGTACTGATTGAGGCAAGGGTGCATTATCATTTAGGTGTTCTTCAGCCATGCATTCATAATCATCAAATAGTGGTGCCATCGGTGTGGCTGATGTAGCCTGAACGTATGGTCCTGCATTTTTTGTTAAAAATAGAATGACCATGGATCAATGAGATATAATATGGTATAAAGGTTACCTAAATGGCATAATGAGACATCAATATTTACCGTTGTTGGTCACGACTGATTGAGGCTAGGGTGTGTTAGCATCCACTCGGTCTTCAGCCATGCAGTCACCATCTTTATTAAATGCTCTTGTGTTCCAACCAATGCGGTGCTCAAACATCATGCTACGACACGTTAACAACGCATGTCTTTGTAAGAGCCTTGTTGGGAGAGGGGGCCCTTGGTGGGTGGCGGCTAGAGTTTAGGGAGGTGTGGGCGGTGGCATAGGAAGAGGGTGATAGTGCTGAGGAGAGAGAGAGGGAGAGGGAGAGTTGGCGCAGGGTAAGCTTGAAGCTATTCTTTCTTAATTCTCAATCATTACATCGCCTCTGTATTTATAGTCCTGAGTAGACTTGTATCGTAAGTAATCTAATGAGGGAAGTCCTTATAGATATGGACTCCTCCCAATCTATCTAATCATAACCAATCCTATTACTAGTCTCTTTCCTTTATTGAAGATCCTCCTGATATGGATAGTGGAGCAGCAGGAGATCGCTTCTGCGTGCGCCCTCCCTTTGCTATGCTCGCCCTCCACTTCAGGTGGTGCCCGCAGCCCCCTTTGGTGGTTGGGCTAGATGGGCCACTAGCCCCTCTTGGGCCCTCTATCGGGCGTATGACATCACTCCCCCTTCTCCGATCAGTCCATCCTCGTGCTGAATCATTGTCCAATCTCTGACACCCTCCGATGGTAGTATGGTTCCTTAGGGTATCTCTACAATTTGAATAGTGAGGAGGCCCATAGTGTCATTGAATTCATTAGTACTGATGTGGTAGTCGGAGAACTGGAGGTAGTAGATGTAGGAGCCGAAGTAGCTGGAGATGTAGTAGTTGTTGGTTCCTGATCCCTCAATTGGCTCATGGGTACAACGTGCATCATAGATGATGGTGCCTGGTAGTGTTCCTAGGAAGTATAGTGTATGCATCACCCACAGAGGTCGTGGAAACGAGTGTACATGGTCTACAAAAACTTGTGCCATTACGCGTCTACATGATGCTGTTGGGGTTGGTGGTGTCATGGTGAAGTGCTAGAGCGTGCCAAAGAGGAGGTCACCCATGTTGTAGTTGGCTGGGGAGACTAGAGGGTGGCCGTCGGTGTGCTGCCTGCTGATGTAGATGTTGTTGATGGAGAGAATTGTTGGCTGTGGTTGTTGAAGAAGATGATCATTGCTGATGGTAGTATGCGTTGTGGCCATTCTTTGAGTAGCAAGATGCTCGATGGGAAGGCTTGTGTTGTTGGTGTAGACGTTGCTATGTGGAGGCCAATGGCAAGGAGATGTGGATTTGTAGTTCCTAGCGACTCAATTAGATCATGTAGTGTTGGTGAAGTCAACGGGAAGTAGTAGCGGTTGTTGTAGCGGACGATGCCATGTTGGAGGGACCAAGCTGGTGCTGCTACCTGGACTTCAATGGTGGCAGAGATGATCTAGAGTTCGCGCTCATTCATGGTGGTCATGTGGAGCTAGGTGAGGATCTCTTCATCTGGTTCGATGTGGCTGGTCACTCTAGTGTTGTCATTGGCTAATGGAGGAAGTGTTATCGCTGGTGTGTTTGGTGATGTAGGGGGCAACTTGGTCGATGGCGCCAGTGGATGGACTGCTACATTTGCTACTTGAGGCAGGGTGCATTTCCTCTGGTGGGCAAGCATCGCGGCTGCTGAGTTGTAGCTGGATCATGAAATGGGTGCCCTTGCTGACAATGTGTGGGTTGTTATTTTTGTTGCAGGAGTAAAAGGGGTAGATTCCTTGTCTACTTGAATAGTTGGCGTATGCAGGTGCTACTCCTGGACAGCAATGGGCTAGACGCTAGGGTGCAGAGCGATGGCTAGAGTCATCGCTAAGTCCTCCAAGGCACGAGCGAGGTGGATGGCTGCTTCCATCTCTTGAGGTTGATGTTGAATGACCACGTCTCAAAGTCTGTGTTGGAGACCATTGATGAAGAGATGGACTTGCTATAGTTTGCTAGTAATACTAATGCATATTACGTATGCATTGATGGCATCAATGTAGTTGTTCAAGTCACCATTTTGTTAGGGAGGAGCGAGGCTACTCCACACTGCCTAGTCTATAGAGGGGCCAAAGTCATGGATGAGGCTCCACGTGAAGGTTGCCCACTTAGTTGTTGGCACCTCCTTTGTCATGTGGATATACCAGCCTTGCATTGCATCAGTTTGATGAAAATCCATGTACTGAACCTATGCATCTGTTGGCATGTGCTGCAACCTAAAGAGTAGTTGCATCATGGAAATCCAAGGTAGTGGATTTGTAGAACCATCGAATGTTGGAGTCATTAAACGA
Source organism: Miscanthus floridulus (assembly GCF_019320115.1). NCBI lineage: Eukaryota > Viridiplantae > Streptophyta > Magnoliopsida > Poales > Poaceae > Miscanthus > Miscanthus floridulus. Next base: position 64,530,284 of record NC_089595.1, read on the forward strand.
GCCACGACGGTTGGCTGGCATGGAGCTTGATGTGGCACTGGTTCTAGGATTGGGTTATGTTGTTGCGGGGTAGGCGCCTGCTGCACTGGTGTCCAATCATCGTGTAGGAGGGGCGATGGGTAGCCGGTGTTGTCGGTGTCACCAGAGGGCTGGTCAGGCGCTATCCCTACGAGGGAGACCCCATCCATGACTGTGTCGCTAGTGCTAGAAGTAAGTTGTCTGCTACCTCGACAATGATCTATGAGGTGTTGAAGGATTAGGGTTCCTCCATCTTGTTCTTGAGGTAGGATCTATCGGCGTTGATCATTACATTCTTTGTTTTGGTGGTGAGATCGTCAATGGTGGTTCGCAATCTAATCTGGCTTGAATGGTGGTGATGGCTTTGCCTTGGATGAGTGCTTGCTTGATATCACGTAGGCGAGTGTTGAGGTTGACAAGCTACTGGTGCATCTCATCAAAGTTCTTGCAGAGATTTTTGGTGAATTCCTAGAACAACTGCTGGATCATAGTGGTGGTGGAAGCCATAGATCGTCTGGTCTCTGAATACCAGTGTAAGAGCCCTATTGGGAGAGGGGCCGGGACCCTTAGTGGGTGGCAGCTAGGGATTAGGGAGGTGTGGGCGGTAGCACAGGAAGAGGGCGGTGGTGCTGAGGAGAGGGAGAGGGAGAGGGGGAGTTGGCATAGGGAGAGAGGGAGAGGGAAGGGGTAGGGTAAGCCTAATGCTATTCTTTCTTAATTCTCAATGATTACATCGCCTCTCTATTTATAGTCATGAGTAGACTTGTATCCAAAGTAATCTAATGAGGGAAGTCCTTATAGATATGGACTCCTCCCAATCTATCTAATCATAACCAATCCTATTCCTAGTCTCTTTCCTTTATCGAAGATCCTCCTGGTATGGATAGTGGAGCAGTGGGAGATCGCTTCTATGCATGCCCTCCCTTTGCTGTGCGCACCCTCCCCTTCAGGCAGTGCCGCTGTCCCATTTGGTGGCTAGGCTAGATGGGCCACCATCCCCTCTTGGGCCCTCTACTAGGCATGTGACAGTCTTTGTCTAGATAGAACATATGATCTTTGTGTCATATGGCTAGACAACAACTGATCACATCCTTCATCATCGGCCTCCTCATGAGGTGGAGGAATATAAAAAGGTGTTGCATTGGACTCAGATAACCTAATCACTAGATTTCACCATGGATCCATGAGCTCCAGATGCGCCTATAGTGGGCCGCACAACCTCAGGAATAAATAACGGGTTCTCCATGGTGATAGAATCCAAGTGTAGGGTGTCCTTTGCACATCCCTTCGTCTTTTGTTACCCGCTACTTTGACCTCCTTTCACCCTAATGCCCTATAACTTTCTTTGTTGTTCACGTTTAGCCTCCCTCTCTTCTGGTGTCATATTTACATACCATTCCCTAAAGTACTGTTGATGGGGTTTACCAAAAGTAGCAGGTGTACCACAATCATGACTTAGATTGGTGTCCACACATTCTGTAGGGTCAACATGGCATACTAGAGGGGGAGTGAATAGTCCTTTCTAAAATTAATCATGCTGGCTAACCGAAACAAATGTAGAATTAAAATTATCAGTCTAGCCAAGACTATACCCCTCTATCTAAGTTTCAAAAACCTTACAAAGATCCTAAATAGACAACAAAGGTGTCGAGCTAGCTAGAGCTCACCTAACAATTCTAACTTGCAAGGTGACACCAACCAATGTAACTAATACTTCAAGCAACTAGGGGAGCCCCTACACAACTAGTGATGCAAAGCGCACAAAGCCCCTAAGCTTACTAGCAATGCACAATAACAAGGCTACCCAAACCAAATTAGAGAGCTCAAATTACTTGGCTACACAAACTAAGCAATGCAATTAACAAGGCTACTCAAGCCAAATTAGCTACGTAAGGGAGCTACTTCTATGCTACACAAGCTAACTAATTATAAGAGCAACTACACAAGCACAATATATGAAAAGTAAGTGCATGCTTGTGTAATGGGGATGCAAACCAATGGAAAGACAAGGATGACACGGTGATGTTTATCCCAAGGTTCACGTCCTTACCAACACGCTAGTCCCCATTGTGTCGACCGTTCACTTGGTGGTTCGGTAGCTAATTGGCACCACACCAAGCCCACATGTTGAGCGCCGCAAGAACCCCATGGACCAAGTGAGGGTAGCTCAATGACATGCTAACCTAGAGTTGCTCTTCGTGGCTTCTGCGGGGCGAGCACAACACCCCTCATAATCACTTTTCCGTAGCACCGCACAATCTTCTTTGCGTGCTTCGATGGAGATCATGCCACCAAGTCATCTATGAGATGGCAACCTCGAAGAGTAACAAGCACCACCAGCTTGCAACTTGATCACCTAGTGCCACTTGATGCAACCCCACGATGCAAACGCACTAGAATCACACTCACACTCAATCGAATGATCACTATCAAGCGTATGTGAGTTAGAGGGCTCCCAAGCACACCTACACAAGCCACCAAGGCTTAAGGGTCCTCAGTAACCAGGCCAAGGCTGAGCTCCACCACTATTTATAGTCCCCAAGCCAAATAGAACCGTTAGAGCCTTGTAACACATTTCTACGCAGTCATCGGACAACAACGTGCAGGCACCGAACAAGGGGTGGTGGTGCCCCAACAGTCAAATTGAACAACTAATTTAAACTAGCCGTTGAGACCCTGGCACTGAACATAGGGGGGCGGTGCAACACCCTAGGGGTGGCGGTGCCCCACGACAAGTTTTCCTCCATCTCTAGAAAAAGGGGCGATGTGGCAGAACCTCCTAAATTATAGGACCCACATGCACTTATCACTGTCCAACTACCTCTGACGACTATGCATATGTTCCTGTTAACTTAAGAAGACTATTGGGTGTCCTCGAGGAACCCCGAATCATCCACGATTTCCAAGAAGGATTCCATTATAGAGTCATTGCAGTATTACAACATTTATTCAAATATCTACATCAGAGTAAAATAGCAGAAGTCTTACGATAACTTAGTTTACAAACCAGTTGTTTCAAACCTTACAAACTAAGTTCGATAATTATTACAAACCATAGTAGTAGTGGAGTGGCATTATAACATAATACAAACACACAATATAAGTATCCTACCCAAGGATCACACATTCACTTATCGTCATCGATCTGAACAACAGTCATGCAGCATGGTCCACAACAGACCTACTCATGAGGCTCACCTGCAACAAGGGTCAATGAACCCTGAGTACAAAAGTACTCAACAAGACTTAACCAAAATAAAAATTTATATAACGCAGGAATGCAGGCTCAGGGATTCAAGGTATGACTTAAGCAATAATCAAAGTTCTTTTGCGTAAAAGCTCTTTAACAAAATTCTTTATATCAACATTTAAAACTTCATAAAATTCCTATACAAAGCTGACATGATCCGCATTGAGATCATGAAACTTCATATCCAACATCTTCTCAAACCATCCTCAAGTTCCAGTTATTAAACTACGATGATGAACAGTGAGTTGAGTCTCCATAATCGAGGAGCAACGATGATTCGAACCGATTAAAACCTAGCTAGGGATTCCAGACCACACGACATATGCAGGTCTCCGACCTACATATACCAACCTACCCTCAGGTCCTCTAAAACAAGAACAGGTCCGTGCCACCCGAGAATATAGTACTCCACCAATCTAGCCCATTGCCACATGGGTACACGCTATTCCTGCCATCTCTCCACTCTTAGTGCACGAGTAGCCATTCTCATAATAGAATCGCCAAGTTGAGGCTTACTAGAGTATGTGGTTAGTACTACAAAGTCTCACCTCATGCAATTCAACAACGAACGGACCTTAATCGACATAGGCGGAAATAACCCGCTCACAAGACCTCCATGCCTTATGGATCTCACACACCGAGTCCACCCAGTCTAGATTTATTACTCCACAATCCCATATCACATGATAACATAAGTAACCAAAGATACATTTAAAACTTGCAAATGATAGGTAATCACCCGACTTTCATCGTTCTAAGCATAGCTAAGCATAACTAGGCATATACGAATTAAAACTAGTAACAAGGTAGATATGGAAAAACAAGGTTGGTAATGCACCAATTAGGTTTTCACTTAACTCTTAATCACTTAATGCAGTAAAGAAAAGCAAAAGCAAAATCAATTTGTAAATCACAAGGTAGGTTTAAATGCATCCGGGGCTTGCCTTGATTCACGGAAAAGTCAGGTTCCTACGACGTTCCACAAGTATCAGATCCGACCTCAACAGACAGATTAACTTCCTTCGTAACTTGATTAACTACCACGTGTTCACCTTCATTCACTACACGTAGTAACAATGTCATGTTTAACATGATGTGAAATATAAAAATGATGCTTGATGATGGATGCAAAGATTAACAACTTGAATACAACTTTCCTTCGCGGTACAGTTACAAGTCAAACTAACTAAACCCTTTTTGTAACACTTAATTCCATTGCCAAGAATCATTATCAACTAATGACCCAAGGTCATCACTCAATCCAAAATTCAATCAAAACCTAAATCATTAAAGGTTACTATTTGCTTTTATGAATTAATTATTTAATTGCAAATTATGAAATAAATCAACTTGTTCCAATTGACCTCAAAATTTTTGTAAATATTCATCTCATGATAACTAAGTGGAAAAATAATTTTCATAATTTTTTGATAAAGAAATAAGCCTAGAAAAATCATGGAAACTCATTTATTAATTAGTTGAGCAATTTTTATCACATTGAAAAAGTACTGAAAACAACATTTGATATTTTTCCTAAATAATATAAATCACAGAGAGGTCACACAAAAATTTTCATAATTTTTGGAGCTCTAAATAATTCTACACAAAAATAACAAATCACATCACTATTCGTTCAAATCTGAAAATAGAAAAATTCCATTTTGAATCAACCCGCCACTGACACCCTGACCCCACATGTCATCTCCTACCTCCTGCATTGACCGTGGTGTGCGATGGCTCTGACCGGCGAAATCTCACCGACGGCGAGGTTATCGGCGACAGCGAAGTCACCAACACAATCACAACATCACGACGCATCGATTGGAGACACTAGCTAACTCAATTACAACACGATTCAAGCCTGACGCCGGCCATGGCGGACGCGACTACACAGCGGTGCTGCACTAACAATAGGAGACTGGTAGCAATTAAAGAAAGGGTCTAGGAAGCACCAGTAGCTCACCCCGAACACGTTGGAGTCAAAGACCAAGCCAAAGGAGCAACAGTAAGGTGGTCCGACGATCTGAGCAACCACGACGGATCAAAACGTCATCGGTGGTGGTGTTCCAGCGACTGCGGTGGACAAAACGATCAAGCAACAAGGTATTAAGCACCACGGCATTGAGACAAAGCTGAAGCAAGGCTTTGCAAGGTTAGAGGCATACCGTAGCGCGCTAGCCACGGCGACGCACACACCACGATGGCGCTGCCGGCCGTGAAGAAGAAAGAAGACGAGCGGCGTTTCCTGGCGCAATTAGGCAACCATGGCTAGAGGACTGGGTTCGCAAGGAGAATATGGAGCTGGGATAGGCTTGGCTATGATGGTGAAGCACTATGGCGACAGCGCGGGCTCACCGTAGCTGAGCGGTGGCGATGGGAAAAGCAGAGGAAAAGAAAGGAGACGAACGGCGACGGCACCAGGGCTTTAAAGGTGGCCAGGAAGCAAAGAGAAGCCACACAGGGCCTTCTTCGTGCCAGTGCAAAGCCTAGGGCGGCCATAGGCCCGCCTAGAACCGAGCAGAAGGTCGCCGGCCGTGTAGCTTGAGCGGCGAGCACTGTTCACCATATTTATAGAATTGCCATCTAATTTGAAACTCAATTTACTCCCAAATTTATGTAACAACTCAAAAATCTCCAAAAATAAAAGTTGTTCAAAATCCAAAGTTCTACAACTTTGCTTTTATAACCACCCCCTAATTCAATTTACATTTTGAAATGCAAATTTGAATTAAAAAATGGGACATTTAAAGAATCACGCCTTTTCAAATTACTTCAAATTTTTCTAAACAACTTTGAAAACTCCAAAAACAAACTTTGTATAACTTGACAAGCTCTACACTTTTTCTTTTAGGCTCAACCCCAAAATATGCTTAGATTTTGAAATGGGTTTTCAGGGTAGAATTTAAATACTGAAAATCAGGGTTTTCGGAAATTCAAATCCAAACAAAACTTTGAACTTGATCCAAACCATACAAGGCAACACATATAACATAAATGTAAACTTGTTTTAGTGTTTGCATATCAAATTTTTCACTAATATGAAATGATGTACAATGCATATGATGACATGGCAGGTTTTAGTATTTAAAACACCCGAGGTGTTACAATCCTTCCCCCTAAAAGAAATCTCACCCCGAGATTCGAAGTCATAGGGTAAGTAATGGAAAAGGAAATGTGTCAGTCCAAAATCATCCAAAACATATCCATAAAATAGCGGAGGTCCCTTTACAAACATGATTCTTATCAATAAAGCAGACTAACATTATTCTATATCGATGCAAGAAACTCTGGAAACTTTTCTAACAAGTAATCTTTAGATTCCCAAGTAGCTTCTTCTTCTGAATGTTGATTCCATTGTATCTTGTAGAACTTGATTGTCCTCCTTCGAGTAACATGATCTTTCTGATCCAAAACTTGGATAGGATATTCAGAATAAGTCAAATCTGGTTCAAGTTCCACTCCTTCAACCTCAACATTCTGCTCAGGCACTCGGAGACACTTCTTCAATTGAGAAACATGGAATACATCATGTACAGCTGATAAATGTTCTGGTAATTTCAAGCGATATGCCACTTTTCCATACCTCTCTAAAATTTGAAATGGTCCAATATATCGAGGTGCCAACTTGCCTTTAACACCAAAACGGGTAACTCCCTTCATTGGTGATACCTTCAGATATACAAAATCTCCCTTGTTAAACAACAATGGTCTACGTCGTTTATCCACATAACTCTTTTGTCGGGACTGAGCTATCTTCAAATTACTTTGTATTTGCTTAACCTTGTCTTCTGTTTCTTTCATGAGGTCAACTCCAAAGAATCTTCTTTCCCCAGGTTCAGACCAACTTAGTGATGTTTTGCATCTACAACCATAGAGTGCTTCAAATGGAGCCATTCTAATGCTTTCCTGATAACTATTATTGTATGAGAACTTGGCCAAAGGTAAACATTCATCCCACTTATTGGAATAGTTAAGGACACAATACCTTAACGTATCTTCAAGCACTTGATTGACTCTTTTAGTCTGACCATCGGTCTGTGGATGATAAGCTATACTATATAGTAGTTTGGTACCCAATGAAGAATGCAATTGTTTCCAAAAGCTGGAGACAAACTGTGTACCCCTATCAGACACAATGGTCTTTGGTATTCCATGGAGACTCATGATTCTTGCTAAATATATCTTGGCATATTTGACAGTGGGGTATATACTCTTGAGTGGACGAAAAATGTGCTAACTTGGTTAGTCGATCTACAATCACCTATATTGAGTCAAATCCCTTTGATGTCTTGGGTAGACCAACAATAAAATCCATACTAATATCCTCCCACTTCCAAGCTAGAATAGGTAATGGTTGTAACTCTATAGTGGACCTCAAATATATAGCTTTCACCTTTTGACAAGTATCACACTTAGCTATATATCTAGCGATCTCTATCTTCATTTTGGTCCACCAAAATCTTGGTTTCAAGTCATGGTACATCTTGTTGCTTCCCGGATGGATAGATAACCTAGTAGCATGTGCCTCTTCAAGAATTGACTGACGCAACTCAGGAACTTTTGGTACCACCAGGCGATCCTTGAACCATAGTACACCTTCATCATCTATGCTGAAGCATTCCGCTTTTCCATTCCTGACTCTTTCCTTGATATGGGCTATACCCTTGTTTTCCTTCTGAGCAGCAATAATCTGGTCTTGAATATTGGCTTCAATAATTATGTTGGTCAAGCTACCTTGTTGAATTATCTCTACATTCAACTTCTCCATCTCTTGACATAAAGTCAGGCTCATTGTTCTTACTGTTAGACAATTGCAATAACTTTTGCGACTGAGGGCATCTGCAACCACATTTGCTTTACCCGGGTGATAATGTACCTCCAAGTCATAATCTTTAATTAGTTCTAACCATCTTCTTTGTCGCATGTTCAATTCTGACTGAGTAATGATATACTTTAAACTCTTGTGGTCTATATAAATATGGCACGTATTACCAAGCAGGTAATGCCGCTAGATCTTCAGAGCATGGACCACAGCTGCTAATTCCAGATCATGAGTCGGATAGTGTTCTTCATGTTGCTTTAGTTGTCTAGAAGCATAGGCAATGACTCGGCCTTCTTGCATCAATACACATCCAATACCAATACCCGAAGCATCACAATAAACATCAAATGGCTTTTCGATATCAGGTTGGGCTAATAATGGTGCAGTGGTCAATAGTCTCTTCAAAGTCTGGAAAGCCTCTTCACAATCAGATGACCAGACAAACTTGACTTGGTTCTTCAACAACTTAGTTATGGACTTTGATACTCTAGAGAAATCTAGAATAAAACAATGGTAATACCCCGCCAATCCCAGAAAACTCCAAACTTGATGAACTGTGGTTGGCGGTTTCCAATCAAGCACATCCTTAACTTTGCTTGGATCAACAGCAACTCCTTCAGCTGACAAAACATGTCCAAGAAACTATACTTCCTTAAGCCAAAAATCACACTTGCTGAACTTGGCATAAAGCTGATGTTCTCTCAAGCGGGTCAGGACAATTCTGAGATGTTCTACATGTTCCTTCTTGTTCTTGGAATATACTAGGATGTCGTCAATAAACACCACTACAAACTTGTCTAGCTCAGGCATGAATACTGAATTCATTAGATACATGAAATGAGCTGGAGCATTTGTCAAACCAAAAGACATTACCAAGTATTCATATAATCCATATCTTGTGGTAAATGCTGTTTTGGGAATATCATCAGGCTTAATCTTGATTTGGTGATTGCCTGACCTCAAATCTATCTTGGAGAAAACTTTGGCACCGGCCAGTTGATCAAAAAGCAAATCTATCCGAGGTAAGGGATACTTATTCTTGATGGTCGCTTCATTCAACGGACGATAGTCAACATATAACCTTAGGGTCTCATATTTCTTTTTCACAAAAATTGCCGGACATCCCCAAGGTGATGAACTAGGTTGGATAAACCCCTTCTCAATCAATTCTTGTAACTGAGTCTTCAACTTGGCTAATTCCTTGGGTGGCATCCTATAAGCTCTTCGAGAAATTGGAGATGTTCTAGGTTTCAACTCTATGTTAAACTAGACATCCCTATCAGGTGGTAGACTGGGTAAATCTTCAGGAAACACATCAGGAAATTCACACACTATTGGGATATTTCTAATCTCTTTTACGGCAGTTGCACAAACCTTGCCCACTGATCTTCTTAAGGTTGGAAGTTGGATGAGAAGTTGAGAATTACTATCTGGCAAACTCACCCTTATAGTCCTATTCAAAGCATCTATAACAGCCTTATGCTAGTACATCCAATTCATCCCCAAAATTACATCTATATCCTAATCCTTTAGGATAATCACGGTAGTGGGAAAAATATGCCCACCCAGGTTTATGGGTACCTAGTATACCATTTCCTTAGTACACAGACATCCCCCGGGCGACTGTATAAAGAAATTTTCCTTTGTTTCCCCAATTGGAATTTCATACTTCACGACAAATGTTCTATTGATGAATGAATGAGATGCACCCGAATCAAAAAGCATAACTGCAGGATGGTTGGCGATAGGAAACATACCCATCATCACTGGCTCCCCTTCAGAAATCTCTCCAGCTTGAATATAGAAAACCCTTCCTATCTTCCTTTCATATTTGCCCTTCTGAGCATTCTGATTGTTGTTCTTGTTCTGTACTTGACCTTGTGGTTGATTGGTAGGGGCCTTCTAAGAATTTGAATTATATTGTTTGGGATATGGACATTCCCTGGAGAAATGACCAGACCTTCCATAATTGTAACATGGATAATTGTGACCCTGGGATGTTGGAGCATTGACACCAGGAGCATTGGTCTGTTGTGGATTCTGGTAATTTGTAGCAGGATGGACATTTGACTGTTGCCCAGCTTGGAACTGCGGCGGACGATAATGGTTGACTGGATGATAGATTATCTTTTGCCTCTTTTGATTTCCACCAAAAGATCCAGATGGCACACTCTTCTTTTTATTGATTTCCTTATGTTGCCGATACTTTTCCTCAGAAGCAATTGCAATATTTACTGCCTCATGATAAGTAACATTAGTACAAGTAGTCATCATTGTATGCAGCTTGGTATTTAGACCTCTCATAAACCACCTCTTCTTCTTGGCATCCGTATTGACATGTTCAGATGCATATTGTGACAAGTGATTGAATCTTCCCACATACTGCATAACCATTTGATCCCCTTGCTTCAAAGCAAGGAACTCATCTAGCTTCATAGCCATCACTCCTTCTAGAATATAGTGGGCTCTGAAGGTAGTACAGAACTCAGCCTAAGTTATTGGAATGCCAGCTGGTTGCATAGCCACTAAGTTTGCCCACTAAGCACTTGTTGCTCCTCAAAGTTGCTAGGCGGCAAACGCAGGTTTCTAATACTCCGTGCATGGAATAAGATCAAATTTCTGCTCCATAGTCCGAAGCCAATCATCAGCCTCTAGTGGTTCATCGGCCTTGGTGAACACTGGTGGTCTTGTATCGGTGAAATCAACATATGTAGCTTCATGCCTATTATGATTGCGACCACAGTTTCCCTGCACCATATTCTGATTACTCTGAGCTATCTCTCGAAGCAATCGAGCATTTTCAATATTCACATTGACAAGGGTGGCGATAGCATCAGCCAGATTTGGAGGAACTGGTGGCAGATCAGGAATGCCGTCTTCATCTTGTGAAGTACCAGGAATATGCGAACCCCACGTACGACGCATCTGTTCATAACAAACCAAACTTTACTCACAAGCCTTTATTGAATTGCAACAAGAGTTTACTCCAAAACACATTACATAGGATTTACTAAGTTATACACAAGACCGCATCTAAACAAGACTACTTATCGGGGACCTAATACCGGGGTACCCTAGAAGGTGAAACCAATAACCACCAAATGTTAAAAACTTCTGGACGCATGAGAGCGCCGTTTCATCTCTTGTTCGAATGACAGGAGTTTGGTTCCGCCTCGCCCGATGCCTTTTGAGATAGCTCTGCCTCGCTCGAGGGCTTAGGGTTAGTCTTTGTCTCACCTAACACCTTTGGGGTAGGCTTGGTCTCACCCGAGGGCTGAGGGATAGACTCTGTCTCACCCGATGCCTTTGAGGTGGCTCTGCCTCACCCGAGGGCTCAGGGCTAATCTCCATCTCGCCCGACGCCTTTAGGGCGGGCTCGGTCTCGCCTGAGGGCTGAGGGATAGATTCCGCCTTGCCCGACCCCAGAGGGGCAGGGTCGGTCTCACCCAAGAGATAGGGATTGGTCTCCGTTTCGCCTGACGACAAGGAACGAGCCTCACCCTGCTCCATATCTAAAGACTAGATTCATCTTACCTGACAACTTCTCCCCGTTCCCTTAAGATGATAGGTACAGGGCGAGACAAGACGTTCGAGTCAACCATGGCTCCAAGGACCATACCCTGCGCCCTAGCAGGAAAAGTACTGCTAGGGGTGATGGGACAGGTGCTTTAGACCCTTTCGGGCATCGCAGAGCCCGAAAGGTTGTACAGGTGCGTGCTCCTCGCCCTGTAGAGTTGTAGGGGCCGCCTTTAGCCCTAGGACATGGAACCCAACAAAGATATACGTCAACCACTACACTCTAGAGAAGGATTTTCTATCTCCACAAACGACGGATATTCTGTCACCATGATATGGACCCGAGGGAGCGGCGCCCGCTTCTCGACCCCTTAGGTTCACCAAGTCAGAAGGCCTTGACCACGGCGTTACGTCAGACCCTGACCCCTCATCCCTCCGACGAAGACTCACAGGAACCAGAAGGCGTGCGGAGCAAGGCCAGGAGAGGCTAATAAGTCAAAACCACTGTACTACAGCCCAAACCCTGTGCATAGTAGTGTTCTATAATCAACCTGACATTCTACAGAGACATCGACAGTATTGTAGGCACTTATCTTCCTTCACACTCATCAGGATGAAAAATGAGGCCTGGTAGACGTGAGCCACAAGATCAGGTAAAGCCCTTATCCTTGTAAAGCTAGCCCCTTCATCTATAAAAGGGGATGCGCTTCTCCCATCAAGGGGGGGAACTTTTGACCGAACAATACAAGAACACACACATACACATAGTCAAGTGTCTATGAAGCTCTTGACCTCCTTTCGACCCTTCCATCAGAGACTTGGGACCAGTCCCTCTCTTGATCATTTGTACCCCTTACTACAGACTGTTTACGGTGCTAATAACACGAGCAGCAACAAACTGGATGTAGGGACATTCGGCCCGAACCAGTATAAATCTTGTGTCCTTTAGTGCACCATCCGAGCCCAACGCGCATTACTATAAATTTACTTGTCGGTGCTCATACGAAACACCGACAGTTGGCGCGCCAAGTAGGGGGCTTTGTGCATTCCAGAAAAGGCCTCGGATGGCCACCCATGCAATCAGCTAGGCCTCGGGCGCACACGTGCGTTTCGGCGACCTAGATTTCATCATCACACTAGAAGGAGAGCTGGTGCTGACTCACACAGCGGCTCGGTCTCTCTCTTCCATCGACCTCAGCTGTCTTAGGCTTGAGGCCCCGCCGGGCAACTCCCTGGGGCCCCAGTCATCAAGGGAGGCCTCGCACAACATCACCCTTTGTCCGGAAGGTCCCGTACAGAGCGCCCCGACAGCGTTTCCGTTTGGTCTCCGCAACACTGCAGCGACCGCTGGCCACCTTCTGGCACTACATGTAGTTCAGTCACCCACGGACATCGAGTTTGTGGGGGTGATTGAGCATGATACGGAGACCCTCTACGGGCTCCTCAACGAGGAGCCAGGATCATTCTCCAGCTCAGATTCTAGTAGGGGGAGCCACCACCCTTCCTAGGAATGCTTCATGACGCAGACCCCTGAGGGTCATGTCGAAAGTGTCTCCAGGGAAGAGGTCACCCCTACGAACAATCCTGACGGCAGATCCGGGGAAGAGATGACAGCCCCATCTCACCTTAGGATGGAGCAGCTAAGGGCCTATCAGCAAGAGATCGATGAGGCTGGGCAAGGGCTCATTCGGGAGTACACAGACATCAATCGCGAGATTGAACGCCGCAAAGATGGGGGGCGCACGCTATGGCCCGCACTATACATCAAAGGATCCTCACCAATGATGGGACCCTTCCTCACTTTGCCTGAGCCAGCCAGAACATCACCGCAGCAACTGCCTTGCTGCATGGCCTTCCGGAGGCCGCGACAGCTGAAGATCGCCGGGCCCACAGGGAGATTCGCACATTGTTTGAGCATGCGGTGGCGCAGCAGGTGGAAAGTTTGTTGTCTCGGCGACATGAACCCGACACCAGCTAGCGCATGCCCTCAGTGCATCCCAACAGGGACACGTTCATTCACCAAACACCGCCAGCCTGTAGGCAGCCCTCTGCCGTTCTAGTACATCAACGCCTTGGCCATGGCCACGACGTACGCAACATCATCGACGCTCAAAAACGTGCCCATGGCGACGATGGAGAAGTAGCACGCCATGGCTACCATCCTTGACGTGGTGGACGCTACGACAGCAATGAAGATCGATGCCCGAGCCCTGGCCTACCAGGTCCTCAGGCCTTCGGTCGGCACATCCTCAATGCCGTGTTCCCCCTAAGGTATCGACCGCCTACCAACATCCCTAAATATTCTAGTGAAACAAATCCCGGGCTTTGGCTCGAAGACTATTGGCTTGCATGTCAGGCCGGTGGTGCGAGTGATGACAATTTCATTATTTGCAATCTCCCGCTATTCTTGGCCGATTCGGCGCGAGCATGGCTGGAGCACCTACCGTCCAATGCTATTCAGAGTTGGGCGGATCTGACGGAGATCTTCGTGGGCAACTTCCAAGGCACGTACAAACGCCCTAGAAACCCATGGGACCTCAAGAACTGCCGCCTAAAGGCCGATGAAACCCTTCATGGGTACATTCAGCGCTTGTCTCGGCAGTGCAACGAGCTCCCTAACGTTGCCAACGCCGACATGATAGGAGCCTTTCTGTCTAGAACAACCTATGAATCCCTAGTCCACAAGCTAGGACGTAGGGGCCCACAGACTACCAAGGAACTCCTGGACATCGCCACCAGTCATGCCTCTAGAGAGGAGGCGGTTGGAGCCATCTTTGAACGCTCCGACGAAAAGATGAGGCAGGACGAGGATGCCGGCGAAGGTGCCTCCAACCGTCCCGCCAAAAGGAAAAATAAGAAGCAACGACACGACAACTCACTCGTGGCTGCTACCGACCGCAAAGGTGGCCAGAAGCCCGCAGAGGGCACTCCGAACCACTTTGAGAAAATGCTCGAGGGGCCATGCCCAAACCACGCCTTCCCGGCCAAGCATCTATACAAGGATTGCGGCCTCATGTGCAAATACTTGGCCGGGGGCCTTAACAAAGGGGAGCAGGGGAAGGAGCCTGTTCCCACCACAGATGACGCAAAGGAGAAGGACAATGCCTTCCTAATGCCGACCGCAATAGCCGATGCCAAGCAAATTGTACGCACCTACGAAGGGTGCCAGTACTACGCTCGGCAAACACACCTCCTGGCCCAGGCTCTCCAGATGATCCCCATCACATGGCCTTTTGCGGTCTGGGGGCTTGACCTGGTTGGGCCACTCAAAAAGGCGCCCAGGGGCTTCACCCACCTGCTTGTCACCATAGACAAGTTTACAAAATGGATTGAAGCTCGACCAGTATCCACGATCAAATTCGAGCAAGCGGTGATATTCTTCCTTGACATCACCCATCGCTTTGGAGTACCAAACTCCATCATCACAGACAATGGCACGCAGTTCATCGGTAGGAAATTCATTCGATTCTGTGATGAACAACACATCCAAATCGACTGGGCAGCCGTCACACACCCTCGGACGAACGGGCAGGTCGAGCGTGCAAATGGCATGCTCCTTCAAGGCCTCAAACCCAGAATTTTCAACCAGTTGAACAAGTTCGGCGTGCGCTGGCTCGCTGAGCTCTCGGCCGTGCTCTGGAGCCTAAGGACAACTCCTAGCCGAGCCACCGGCTACACACCCTTCTTCCTGGTCTACGGTTCTGAGGCCGTTCTTCCAACGGACCTTGACTATGGAGCACCAAGAATCAGAGCATACGATGAATAGGGAGCCGAGGCATCCCACCAAGACGCCATGGACCAGCTAGAAGAAGCCCACGACGTCGCCCTCCTCCGTTCGGCCAAGTACCAGTAGGCGTTGTGATGGTACCACAGCCGACGGGTGCGGGGTCGAGCCTTCAACGTCGGAGACCTCGTCCTCCATCTTGTGTAGAGCAACAAGGATCGCCACAAACTCTCCCCGCCCTGGGAAGGGCCCTACGTCATCACGGAAGTACTTCGTGCAGGCACCTACAGGTTGAAAACCATCAACGGCGAGGTCTTCACCAACGCCTGGAACATTGAGCAGCTACGTCGTTTCTATCCTTAAAATAAGCATACACTCTTCCTTATCAGATTTTGTCATAACAAAACCCCGATCCTTAGTGACTTCTGACCCCTGCAAGTCACGAGGGGTCAGACCCCACTCGGGGGCTGGCATGTGATCATAACATGTGACATATGTAATACAAGTATTACGCTTGCAAAAACCTCCTATGTTATATTTATAAATATTCTCTAAGTTTTCCATTCCTCTCATAAATGAGTCCTAAGGGCTAAGATTTTGGGAACCAATTCTGAATACGACTGGTAGGACTGTGGGACACCCACGCCCCAGCGGCTACAACCTCTTTGCTCACTAGCTCAATCAGAATTAGTTCGCCCATGTTCCTAGTTTATTATGACTTAGACCGTGAGAGGGGTCGGAAAGCACTAAAATCTTTTCTACAAAAAGGAGAAAGATAAAAAATTGCTTGCCATAAGCAAAAGATGTAAATTTGTTCATTTTTTGCACAAATTCGTCACTTACAAAGCAATTTCATTACAAAAAGGAACAATATACTTGTAAATTCAGAGGACTATTTACTCGAGGGCTTCCCCACAAAGTTATTCAATTACAGTCTCTGCTTAGCTCTACTACAAGTACTACTACGGTCGTCGCGCCATGCTCTCCATCGGCGACGCCCGGGGCATGTACACGGGCCAGCTCGTCTACTGCGGTCGCCACGCCACGCTCTCCATCGGCGATGCCTAGGGCGTGTACACGGGCCAGCTCATCTACTGCGGTCGCCACGCCACGCTCTCCATCGGCGACGCCTAGGGCATGTACACCGGCCAGCTCGTCTACTACGGCCGCCGTGCCATGCTCTCCATCGGTGACGCCCGGGGCATGTACATGGGCCAGCTCGTTTACTGCGGTCGCCGCGCCACGCTCTCTATTGGTGACATCCCGATATCCTGCCGCTTCATAGGATCCTCGAAGGCGCCACCATCTGCAACGCCTCCGCTGGGGCATCCGGGGACTATGCCATCGTCGTCAGCCGCAACCCCGACAGCGACGCCTCCGCCGGGGCGTCCAAGGACTACACCATCATCGTCAGCCGCAACCCTAACAGCGACACCTCCGCCAGGGCGTCTGGGGACTATGCCATCATCACTAGCCACAACCCTGACAATGGCATAAGGGCAGGAAACGCCTCCCGCCAAAGGAGGAGCATAGTGGATGACGACGCAGTCGATGACGTACGATGCCCACCGGCGCCTCTTCTCCTTCGGCAGCAGCGACTCCTCAGCAAGGGCGGCACGCACCATCTCATCTACGCTGGATAACCTCTAGCTCGACATCATGCTCTAGATTCACGAGCGAATCTATGAGTTTTCTCTCTCTCTGGCATTACTCTTCCTCACTCAGGAACCACCGCGACGCACGGACGCATTCGGCGGAAAGGAAGGAGAACGAGAAATAGCGGCTCAGAGGGAGAAGAGGAGGTGGGACGAGAACTCCCCTCCCCCTCCCTATTTAAAGAGGAGGCATTGTAGCTAAGGAAAGGCGAAAGGTTGGACAAAAAACACTCTCCCTTCCCCTCTTTAAATACGGAATCAATGCTGATTGATACCTAAGGGGACGCGCCGGAACTGACGGGACGTGCCCCGGTCGATGAGGCGTCCCCCCTTAGTCAAACTGAACACTGCCTAGGTATGGCCCACCACTGACCCGCTCCGGACACGGCAATTAAGGCGCCCACATAGGCAGACAACCCTTCACCTCCCCATGCAGGACCATGGGACGATCCAACGATAGGACCTTTTGGATCTCCTGGGCCAGCCATTCGGCCCAGAAGAGACGGCGAACGAACGTCCAAAGAAAGATAAGCATCTCAGCCTTCTTACTTTATGTGTTAAAATTCATTCTCGAGCTTCCGACCCTGTCAAACGGCGGGAACACGAACATCACTCGGGGGCTACCGAGGATGTCTACCAATCTAGACATCCTCCTCACCCGACCCCCTCCGTATGCTTGAAACTAAGGACGCAAAATACGGGCATAAAACTTTGAGTAAAACTGGACAAACTAGCAGACCCTACTTCTCGGTAGCTATGGTGTTTCTGTTTGCCAGAAAAATCATGCTCAATGCCCCTCGCATCTCCAGCTTCGACGTCTGCCTTCTCAAGAAGGGTTTGGAGGGGTCCGGCTACAGAATCTCCCCAAGGAGAAGCTATCAGGTTGCCCAAGTTAATTAAATGGCCTAGACCGCCACCGAGATACGAAAAACAAAGAATAGCGATTCTTATGCAGGTTACTCCAACCTCATCGCAAACATCAGGGTCCGAACCCCGCACGGACCCATCTGGTAGGAGCTTTTCATCACTCATACCGCCAAGGTAACGTTACCGACCCCGCCTTCATCTCGATTATATTATACATATGCAAAACATCCCAACGCTTCGTGTCGCATCACGAAACGGCCGTCGCCTCATTCGATATAGGCGACCATAGGCCGAGGTTCGAAGGTCGGCCCACAAAGGTCTCGAGGCCGCCTCATGCCGAACAGAGCCAGGGAGAAATAACCGAGACAAGCCCCAGTGGCCCTGCCCGACCCCGCTCAGAAGCGGACAGGGACGTCTCGACCTTTTCTCATTCGATTCTAACCCCAAGCCAAACCCACAGAATCTCCATCGAGGAGGGGCCATCGGGCCGCCTGAACCTATCGAACAGCTCGAGCATCTACCGGGAGGCAGGTTAAGAAGTTGTGGAGTGCCACCAGAGGGCTCTACAGACCCCATCAGCAAATGATGGACCTGGATTCCACACGAACGTACCCATTAGTGAGCTCGTTGAGCGCGATACTTGAGCCGTCGAGGCAAGTGTCGTTTACTCAGCCCCTCCAATTATGAAAATCGAGGATGGGGTAACACGCAAATTACGGCCGACCCCTATCAGACCCTAACAAGGCCTGTGGGCTCGAGCCAATTAATACAGGGACATAGGTTCCAAGGCCCCACCTTGCCAAGCCCATAGAGTCCCTAATTGGGGATTTCTGTTGGAAGATAGGGCGGGGAATATTGCAATGTCATCCAAGGACTTCGTCGACCCTGTCACCAAAACCATAGTTCCGATCTCCAGTAACCCCCCACCCCAGTAAATGCAGGGGGTCGGACCTTACTCGGGGGCTGGTTAAGGTACGGCTACCTCTTTCTTTCTTTCGAAACAATCTCCTCGCATCAAGACCAGCGGCAAGATTCGGGGGAACAGATTGGTAAGATCGCAAAAAATCAAACAAAATGAAATTACAACGCAAAATCATGAAAACGCGTCCAGACTTGAAAAATACCGACACTTGTCCACATATTACATATAAGTTGTTCTCAAAATTATTCGACTAACTACTCCCACAAAGGGAGAACCATCTCTTTCAGATTATCCGCTAGGTTTTTCGCAAGGGGAGCAACCATCTTCTCCATTTCCTCCAGCTCATCATCCTCATAGGTCGAGGGGAAACCTTCGCTCATCACCTTCAGGTTGATTTCCTTCTCATAATGGGCATGGGCGATGGTGAAGGCCTGGGTGATCCCGGTGTGAAAAGCACTCTCCTCAAGTTGGCCCACCCGAGCCGTGATACCTGCGGCACGAGCCGTGAGCGGGCTGGTCTCCACTGGCTCCACCACCTTCAGGGAATTAAGGACCACCCCAACCGCAGCTTGTAGAAGATCGTGCTCATCGCTCTCAACCTAAAGGGCCCTTCGTGCATAGGCGACCTCTTTTTCCAGCTTGATAGAGACGTTTTCGGCGCTCAACCTTCGGCTCACCGTGTCACTGAGCTCCGCCTAGAGAGAGCGGACCACCTCGACGTCCTTGTCCACCTTCTGCTGAAAGGCCGTGGCCCTACTCTCGGCCTTCTACCGGAGGTCCCGCTCCATCTCTAGCTCCTTCAGGACTTCGCCGGCCTTCTCATTAGCCGTGGCATTCCTCTGCAGTAGCTCGTCTCGCTCCTTTTGGAGCCTGGCGATCTCCTCCCCATCCAGCTTGGACCTCGCCGATAAATCCTCGAACATCCCGTGGGCCTCCTCCATGTCTTGACGCGCCTAGGCCTCCCACTCCTGGGCAGTAACAAGCTATGCGGCTATGTCTGCTCGCAGCTGGGCCTCCTCGGAGAGGCGATCCCACTCCGCCTTCTGCTCACGGAGGAATCGAGATTTATTCTGGCTACGAGCAACAAGAACCTCAAGAGGAAGAAGACTGGAATCAGAAATGCAAAAACACAAAAACATGCGGAGAAAGAAGAAAATCAAGCGAATACCTAGGTAGTAGGAATGACGATTTCACGTAGGGCTCCTCTGGCCTGGTCCAGGGCCTCCAGCATGGTCAAAATTCTGATGTCAAGACCCTCCCGCTCCATGCTCTCGGAATGATCATCGAGCGAGAAAAGAGCCGACGTCGGGTCCCAAGCGGCCATCCACTGAAGTGGCGGCTCCCCCCGCACGGGAGAGCGGCTTCCTCCCGACAAAGGGGCTAGGGGTGGCTCCCTCCTGACCCTAAGCGGCCCCACCGCCGCACTCGAGGACCCTTCGACTGGACCCTCCTCCGTCTGGGCTGCTTCGAGCACCACGGGCGGATCCACCTAGGCCCTCGGTGGCGTGGATTGCACTATGCCCTCGAGGGCCACCACGATCGCGCCCCGGCTGATCCTAGCTTGGCGCAGTCATGACCACCTCCACCGGCGGTATGTGGCCCTCAGCCGGCTGTACCACATCCACCATGGAGGAGGCCGCCTGCTCAGTAACCTCTGCGGGTGTGGGTACCACCACAGACGCCGTCGGGTTGGCCAACGCAGATCCAACGTCGGCACCACTCCCACCCAAAACAGGGGTGACGCCAGGCGACGCCATCTGTCCCACTTGAATGGCAAGACTCTTCTTAGGCGCCAACCCTAGGGGGTGACCCGTCTGCAAGAACCTGCATAAAGGTATTAATCATTAGATCAAAATAGAAATGGAAAAAAGGATGAAAACAGGGGAATCAACAGCTCACATTGACGTCCTCGGCTGGCGGAAGTGTTTTGGGGACAGATCCCCAGATCCCTGCCCCGACTCATCTGGGCGGGACTGTTTTGAGCCTACCCCCTGCTCCAGGGCAGGAGGGCTCACCTCGTGGGGCGCGACACCAGAGCTGCTCCTCTCCATCGTCTCATCGGGCGCGGCACCAGAGCCACTCCCCTCCCCTATCACTTTGGGGTCGGTAGCGGCAGGCTTGCTTTCCTCCATCTACCGGTCCTCAGTCGGCATGCCGTGCGAAGCGGCGGACTCGCCGGCCTCCATCGACCTCACCGATTCACTTCCCTCTACGTGGAACGGGAAGGGTCCCTGCATGGACGGGTGGCCACTTGTCAGCATGTCCTCATCCTCTAGGACGTCCCAATCCACGCTGACGGCTACCTCGTCGTCATCATCATCATCATCATCGTCATCCTCACTACTCACGTCCTCCCCCCGATCCCGTGCCTCCTGCTTCAGTCATTTCGCCTTCTTCATCTCCTCCCTTGCTTTCTTGTCCCGCTCGACCACGAGTTGATTCGCCGCCGCAACGGCCTTGTCCTTCAGCAGCGGAACCGGACTATCCTTGAAGACTAGCCCCCTTGGCTAGTCCCAACGTCACAAAAGCAAGTATTAAAAAATGGAGATTTAGGAGAAAGAATAGAGCACAGGAGAAGAGGGCTTACGAATTCAAAGAACCTAGGCTCTGGCCGCATTGGGGGATGTCCGGGCACCGGAGACACAATGTCGAGGACACTGCCTTTGGAATCCTTCATCGGCTCCGTCACCTCCTTAATGCGCTGCACCACTTCTAAAAAGGGAGTGCCTCATCAACAAGCACCGTCCCCTCGAACGACATTCCAGGCGTCATCCGATGTAGGGGGACCATTCGCGCCATCAGCGGCGCCACCCTCCTCGCATGATAGGCGCCGATAATCCCCGTCCCCTTTATGCCTCGATCCTTCAGGGCTTGAAGGGCGGAAAGAAGGTCGGAGAGGTGTTTCTTGTCTTTGGACTGGACGCCCCAGCTCCACGACTCTGGAGCCTCTTGAATAAGGCGTCCAGTGTACCTCGGAAGGGTGGCACTCGCATCGTCCCTAACTTAAAACCACTGCGAGTGTCATCCCATGTTGGATGTCGCCAGACGCATGTATGGATAACCCCTCGATCAGGTATGGCACAGATGAATGCTGGCACATCCCATTGGCGCGTTCATATCTTTCCCCCAATCTTCCTCTTCGACAAACTAATGTTAAAGAAATACCGCCACAAATCAAAATGGGGATCGATCCCCAGGAAACCCTCGCACAGGGCAACAAATGCCGCCATGTGTTGAACCCCGTTGGGAGTTAGATGCTGTAGCTCCACCTCATAATAATCCAGCAGCCCCCAAAGAAATCTATGCGTGGGTACCACGAATCCCCGCTCATGGAAGATGGCGAAAGAAATGACATACCCTTCGAGCAGCACCGGCTCACCCTCGTCGCCAAGTAGCAGCCACTACTGGACGGCAGACAGCAGGTGGAGAAGGCCGTGGTGGACGAGGCCCTCCAAACATCATGGGGTGATGCTAGATCTGCCCCACAACTCCATCAAAGCAATTGGGGAGAAAGGTGGGCGCGAGCTCGACAGCGACTATGGGGCAGGTGCAAGCTTGACGGCGGCTGCGATACAGATGCAAGCTAGCTGATGGTGGCGGCACGAGCATAGGAGGCTAGGGTGATTGGCGGCGGGTGTTTTGAGACACAAAGACAAGAGAGCCAAATACGGAACCATGGGGGCGAACCTCGTGGTTTTATAGGGGCGACGGATGCAAGAAGGGCAACCGTCCGCCTCGATCTCCGGGCCTGCCATGCGCCCCGCCGCGTCATGTCGCGGGACACGCGTGTGCAGTCCCTATCCTCTCACCCCAAAAATCATGGTGGACGGTTCACCTTCCCCAGGCAAATCCAGACTCTCTACCCACCTGGGAAACGCAAGCCACGAAGACCTTTTTTCTCTTTGGCCCACCTAGGGCCCAGAAGCTCGGTGGCCGGCCCAACTAAGGAAGGGTCCACGAATGATCCGAAATCAAGGGCGCAAGCACCAGATAGGTCAGCCCTGAATAAGTTCCCTGTGAACGGGATGCCACGATCCCCTTGGGAAAACATCCACTTGACGAAAAACTAAGTCCTTCAGCCTTACCTGCGAAGGGACCAATACAACCCCCCGGGCGACTCTACTCAAATCACCCAGGGGCTCAGGGGCTACACCCATCAGGTGCGCTCACGCGCACCCTTCGGTAAAGTAACTTCGACGAAATCAAAAAACACCCTCCAGGCGGTTCTACCCGAATCACCTAGAGGCTCGGGGGCTACTATTGGGGACCTAATACCGGGGTACCCCAGAAGGTGGAACCAATAACCACCAAACATTAAAAACTTCTAGATGCATGAGAGCACCATTTCATCTCTTGTTCGAATGATAGGAGTTTGGTTCCGCCTCGCCCGACGCCTTTTGAGATAGCTCTGCCTCGCCCGAGGGCTTAGGGTTAGTCTCCGTCTCGCCCGATGCCTTTGGGGTAGGCTCGGTCTCTGCCGAGGGCCGAGGGATAGACTCTGTCTCGCTCGACGCCTTTGAGGTGGCTCTACCTTGCCCAAGGGCTCAGGGCTAATCTCTGTCTTGCCCGACGCCTTTAGGGCAGGCTCGGTCTCGCCCGAGGGCTAAGGGATAGATTCCGCCTCGCCCGACCCCGGAGGGGCAGGGTCGGTCTCACCCAAGAGGTAGGGATTGGTCTCTATTTCACCTGACGGCAAGGAACGAGCCTCACCCTGCTCCATATCTAAAGACTGGATTCATCTTACCTGACAACTTCTCCCCGTTCCCTCAAGATGATAGGTATAGGGCGAGACAAGACGTTTGGGTCAACCATGGCTCCAAGGACCATACCCTGCGCCCTGGCAGGAAAAGTACTGCTAGGGGATGACAGGACAGGTGCTTTAGACCCTTCCGGGTGCCGCAGAGCCCGAAAGGTTGTACAGGTGTGTGCTCCTCGCCCTGTAGAGTTGTAGGCACCGCCTTCAGCCCTAGTACACGAAACTCAATGAAGATATACAACAACCACTACGCTTTAGAGAAGGATTTGCTATCTCCACGAACAACAGATATTCCGTCACCACGATATGGACCCGAGGGAGCGGCGCCCTCTTCCTGACCCCTCAGGTCCGCCAAGTCAGAAGGCCTTGACCACGGCGTTACGCCAGACCCCGACCCCTCATCCCTCTGATGAAGACTCACAGGAACCAGAAGGCGTGCAGAGCAAGGCCGGGAGAGGCTAATAAGTCAAAACCACTATACTATAGCCCATACCATGCGCATTGCAGCGTTCTGTAATCAACCTGACATTCTATAGAGACATCGACAGTATTGTAGGCACTTATCTTCCTTCGCACTCATCAGGATGAAAAACGAGGCCGGGTAGACGTGAGCCACAAGATTAGGTAAAGCCCTCATCCTTGTAAAGCCAGCCCCTTCATCTATAAAAGGGGATGCGCTTCTCCCATCAAGGGGGGGACTTTTGACCGAACAATACAAGAACACACACATACACATAGTCAAGCGGCTATGAAGCTCTTGACCTCCTTTTAACCCTTCCATCAGAGACTTGGGACCAGTCCCTCTCTCGATCGTTTGTACCCCTTGCTACAGACCGTTTACGGTGCTAATAACACGAGCAGCAACAAACTGGACGTAGGGGCATTCGGCCCGAACCAGTATAAATCTTGTGTCCTTTAGCGCACCATCCGAGCCCAACACGCATTACTATAAATTTACTTGCCGGTGCTCGTACGAAACACCGACACTACTTAACTTTAACTAGAACTAACTATTATACATCTCTACTCCTTTCCTCGATCACTTCAAACTTCGGGCTCGGTATCCATTCCGAAAATATTTCTGCCCTCATTATCACTTTCATCTACCATCACTAATTCTTCCGGATCTTCTTCTTCTTCCTCTTCAAGTTCATCATTATCAGCAATGATGACACCAGGGTCCATTGCATCAGCTTGAGATTCATGATTTGGATCCAGGAGATTGCTTAGCCTATGAACTTCTTCATGCAGATAAGTATTATGTTCTTCTAAATCTTCTACATAAGATTCTAGCTCATGAGTTCTAGCTCTAGCTACATATTCTCTATGCCAAGCTTCATTCCTTTCTTCCACCATACGAACTAACATACGTTTGTAGTTCTTGTGAGCGGTGGTAAGACACCTCAATCTATCCCATAACTCTCCCACATGGATGGCATCCACAGCCCTATCTCTAGTAGCCTGAGCTAACTCTGCTATAAGCCTCTGTATCTCTGCCTAGGGATCAGGCCTAGAGCTACTACTACTAGCACCATCATTCCTAGGGGCAAGCTGGTGACGAGGAACTCCTTTGGGTCCAACGGACTTACGAGGTGTCATCTTGGTACGAGCCATACTGTAGGGAGCAAGATTAATCCAAGTAAGACAATCTGACAACAGTCTCAATAACAGCAGGGGTGGATTACACAACTCAACCCAGACTCACTACCCAACCCAGACTCAGAGTGAAGGAAGTAACAAGTGAATTAATTATGATGCATGAATTGTTCTTACGAACAAAAACATCAAAGCTCATAAAGTACATAAACAATAGTTGTTTTTATATAGGGCATAATAAGATTACTACTCCACCACACAAAGCCTTTTTAATTAAATAAGGAATGGTTAGAATGAAATAAGATAAGCTAGAAGCAATTTGGACCAAATTAACAAGTTATATATATTTGTCCCAAATCATTTTGAAGTTTTTGTAAAATAATACAACAAAGACTTTGTAATGATCGCTCTAACACCATTCTATGGCAGAACCTCCTAAATTATAGGACCCACATGCACTTGTCACTGTCCAACGACCTCGGATGACTATGCATATGTTCCTGGTAACTTAAGAAGACAATCGGGTGTCCTCGGGGAACCCCGAATCATCCATGATTTCCGAGCAGGATCCCATTACAGAGTCATTGCAGTATTACAACATTTATTCAAATATCTACATCAGAATAAAATAGCGGAAGTCTTAC
The DNA here is from genome assembly GCF_019320115.1 of Miscanthus floridulus. NCBI lineage: Eukaryota > Viridiplantae > Streptophyta > Magnoliopsida > Poales > Poaceae > Miscanthus > Miscanthus floridulus. The sequence goes on from NC_089595.1 coordinate 64,556,054, forward strand.
GATAACTTAGTTTACAAACTAGTTGTTTCAAACCTTACAAACTAAGTTCGATAATTATTACAAACCATAGTAGTAGTGGAGTGGCATTATAACATAATACAAACACACAATATAAGTATCCTGCCCAAGGATCACACATTCACTTATCATCATCGATCTGAACAACAGTCATGTAGCACGGTCCACAACAGACCTGCTCATGAGGCTCACCTACAACAAGGATCAACGAACCCTGAGTACAAAAGTACTCAACAAGACTTAACCGAAATAAAAATTTATATAACGCAGGAATGCAGGCTCAGGGATTCAAGGTATGACTTAAGCAATAATCAAAGTTCTTTTGCGTAAAAGCTCTTTAACAAAATTCTTTATATCAACATTTAAAACTTCATAAAATTCCTATACAAAGCTGACATGATCCGCATTGAGATCATGAAACTTCATATCCAACATCTTCTCAAACCATCCTCAAGTTCCAGTCATTAAACTATGATGATGAACAGTGAGTTGAGTCTCCATAACCGAGGAGCAACGACGATTCGAACCGATTAAAACCCAGCTGGGGAATCCAGACCACATGACATATGTAGGTCCCTGACCTACATATACCAACCTACCCTTAGGTCCTCTAAAACAAGAACAGGTCCGCGCCACCCGAGAATACAGTACTCCACCAATCCAGCCCATTGCCACGTGGGTACATCCTATTCCCTCCATCTCTCCACTCCTAGTGCGCGAGTAGCCATTCTCGTAATAGAATCGCCAAGTTAAGGCTTACCGGAGTATGTGGTTAGTACTACAAAGTCTCACCTCATGCAATTCAACAACAGACGGACCTTAATCGACACAGGCGGAAAGAACCCGCTCACAAGACCTCCATGCCTTGTGGCTCTCACACACCGAGTCCGCCTGGTCTAGATTTATTACTCCACAATCCCATATCACATGATAACATAAGTAACCAAAGATCCATTTAAAACTTGCAGATGACAGGTAATCACCCGACTTTCATCGTTCTAAGCATAGTTAAGCATAACTAGGCATATACGAATTAAAACTGGTAACAAGGTAGATATGAAAAAACAAAGTTGGTAATGCACCAATTAGGTTTTCACTTAACTCCTAATCACTTAATGTAGTAAAGAAAAGCAAAAGCGAAATCAATTTGTAAATCACAAGGTAGGTTTAAATGCATCCGGGGCTTGCCTTGATTCACGGAAAAGTCAGGTTCCTGCGACGTTCCACAAGTATCAGATCCGACCTCAATAGATGGATTAACTTCCTCCGCAACTTGATTAACTACCACGTGTTCTCCTTTGTTCACTACATGTAGTAACAATGCCATGTTTAACATGATGCGAAATATAAAACATGATGCTTGATGATAGATGCAAATATTAACAACTTGAATATAACTTTCCTTCGCGGTACAGTTACAAGTCAAACTAACTAAACCCTTTTTGTAACACTTAATTCCATTGCCAAGAATCATTATCAACTAATGACCCAAGGTCATCACTCAATACAAAATTCAATCGAAACCTAAATCATTAAAGGTTACTATTTACTTTTATGAATTAATTATTTAATTGCAAATTATGAAATAAATCAACTTATTCCAATTGACCTCAAAATTTGTGTAAATATTGATCTCATGATAACTAAGTGGCAAAACAATTTTCATAATTTGTGGATAAAGAAATAAGCCTAGTAAAATCATGGAAACTCATCTATTAATTATTTGAGCAATTTTTATCACATTCAAAAAGTACTGAAAAACAACATTTCATATTTTTCCTAAATAATATACATCACAGATAGGTCACACAAAAATTTTCATAATTTTTGGAGCTCTAAATAATTCTACACAAAAATAACAAATCACATCACTATTTGTTCAAATATGAAAATAGAAAAATTCCATTTTGAATCAACCCGCCACTAACACCCTGACCCCACATGTCATCTCCTACCTCCCACATTGACCGCGGCGGCGATGGCTCTGACCGACAAAATCTCACCGACAGCGAGGTTACCGGCGACAGCGAAGTCACCAACACAATCACAATATCACGGCGCATCGATTGGAGACACTAGCTAACTCAATTACAACACGATTCAAGCCTGACGCCGGCCATGGCGGACGCGACTGCACAGCGGTGCTACGCCGACGACAGGAGACCGGTAGCAGTTAAACAAAGGGTCCAGGAAGCACCAGTAGCTCACCCCGAACGCGTTGGAGTCAAAGACCGAGCCGAAGGAGCAACAGCAAGGTGGTCCGACGATCTGAGCAACCACGGCGGAGCAAAACGTCATCGGTGGCGGTGTTTCGGCGACTATGGTGGACAAAACGATCAAGCAACAAGGTATTAAGCACCATGGCATCGAGACGAAGCTGAAGCAAGGCTTTGCAAGGTCAGAGGCAGACCGTAGCGCGCTGTCCACGGCGACGCACACACCACGATGGCGCTACCGGCCGTGAAGAAGAAAGAAGACGAGTGGTGTTTCCTGGCGCAATTAGGCAACCACGGCTAGAGGACTAGGTTCACAAGGAGAATACGGAGCTAGGACAGGCTTGGCTGCGATGGTGAAGCACTACGGCGACGGCGCGGGCTCGCCGGAGTTGAGCGGTGGCGACGGGAAAAGTAGAGGAATAGAAAGGAGACGAACGGCGACGGCACCAGGGCTTTAAAGGCAGCCAGGAAGCAAAGAGAAGCCACGCAGGGCCTTCTCCACGCCAGCACGAAGCCAAGGGCAGCCACAGGCGCGCCTGGAACCGAGCAGAAGGTCGCCGACCATGTAGCTTGAGCGGCGAGCACTGTTCACCATATTTACAGAATTGCCATATGGTTTGAAACTCAATTTACTCCCAAATTTATGTAACAACTCAAAAATATCCAAAAATAAAAGTTGTTAAAAATCCAAAGTTCTACAACTTTGCTTTTATAACCATCCCCTAATTCAGTCTACATTTTGAAATGCAAATTTGAATTAAAAAATGGGACATTTAAAGAATTACGCCTTTTCAAATTACTTCAAATTTTTCTAAACAACTTTGAAAACTCCAAAAATAAACTTTGAATAACTTGACAAGCTCTACACATTTGCTTTTAGGCTCAACCCCAAAATATGCTTAGATTTTGAAATGGGTTTTCAGGGTAGAATTTAAATACTAAAAATCAGGGTTTTCGAAAATTCAAATCCAAACAAAACTTTGAACTTGATCCAAACCATACAAGGCAACACATATAACATAAATGTAAACTTGTTTTAGTGTTTGCATATCAAAGTTTTCACTAATACGAAATGATATACAATGCATATGATGACATGGCAGGTTTTAGTATTTAAAACACCCGAGGTGTTACAGGCGATGCCACACCACCATGGTTACCGGAGAGTCCAGTTCCCCTAACTTGCTCCAAATTGTTTTTCACCACTTCAATCTTGTAGAGAATTTCATTAGCTTTCTGAAAAGTCCTAGATCATCGAAATCGAAGTTCGGAGCTAAGAGTTATGCCCAAAATACGAAAGGGTCGTAGTGCTGATTTGGGCACGTTGCAAGGGGTGGCGATGCACACCGGAAAGGGCAGTGACACCCCCTAGGCTGGGTTGCGCGTTGGCTACAAGTTTAGTTGCATTTTCTGACCTTTGGACAACCCAAACTTGTGCTTTTCTTCTTCTTTTCTTCTCCAACTTTATCTCCTTTGCAAATATGCCAACACTTCTAAGTGTACAACAACTTGTGCATGTGTGTTAGCTTTTCATAAACATTTTATCAAAGGATTAGCTTTGTTTTCACCACACCACTCGATCCTAGCAACGATGCAAAGTTAGATCACTCGAGTGGCACTAACGACCGATATGCAAACAAGTTTGCCCCTCTTGATAGTATAGCCATCTATTCTAATCCCGGTCATAATCTTCTCTATACACCTATGACCGATAAAATGAAATACCCTATAGGTTATACCTTTGCCTTGCACATTCTATTCCATCTCCTCCAATGTTGATGCAACACATGCACCAATATGATCCACTTCATATCATCACGTGACCTTGTTGGTTCATCGATCTTGACCTTACATGCTTTTCACTATTGCCTTCATCCATCGACGCCAAGTCTTGCTTAAGCTTCACCGCCATGTGGTCCATCGCTCTAAAGCCTCCAACTTGCCCTTCTCGCTTGCAACCATTCCATCGAGCCAAGTCTTGTCTTCATCTTCTCCACCTTAGTCACTTGACTCTATGTCATGTATCAAATGCAATGAGCTCCTTCATCACATGTGTAAGCCTTGCAATAAATCCAAGCCATCTTTACCGTCATGGCATGAGTTACTCACACAAGTGTACCTGTAGACTAATCATCTGTATATCTCACATTTAAACACATATTAGTCCACCTAGTTTATCACTCAATTACCAAAACCAAACAAGGACCTTTCACAGTCTTTTGTACATGGTGTTTTATTCAAGTCAATGATGCTACTGTTATCTACACTCATTGCCGAGCATTCACCTACATAAGCAATTTTGTTCATTATTATGAGGTGACACCATTATCCTAGACAAAACCACACACACACACACACACACACACACACACACACACATATATATATATATATATATATATATATATATATATATATATATATATATATATATATATATATATATATTACGGCAGCGTGTAGAATATTATTCTACACCCTAGGTGTAGAATAGAATATTATTCTAGACCAAAAGTCAAAAGTGACCAGAAAAAATACTGAGTACCATTGAACCGCATTCAGTATCAGTCAGTACTACGCACAGGACCACGAAATACTGAATAATACTGAAAACGCGAGTACTAAACAGTACTAAATTTTGTTTAGTATAATAGCTTGGTGTAGAATAGTATTCTACACCAAGGGTGTATATATATATATATATATATATATATATTTGAATATTATGTTCTCCTTACCAATTCACACAGTTTGGTATGACTGGTTACTATAGAGCCAATCATTATTCTCTGTGTCAACTGTGTTCTCAACGTCGGTTGCAACATCACCATCTACAAACAAGTTGCATGCTATTTTAGATTATTAATATTAAACCTACGGGCATTACAGGTAGTGCCACATAATAAAGCTAAGAATGTCACCTATAGATAGTTTATCGTTTTTAGAATTGGCTTTTTTCTTGTGATATCCTTCACGTCGCTTTCTATTAATTTCGCTCAGTTGTTCTTCGGTCATTGTCGCATGACACTCCGCAAGCCTTGCTCTGTCTCTTTGCCTTTTACGTTCCCGAGGGTCGGAGACTTGTGTAAGTGTATTAGATCCACTTTCACCGTCTGCTTTTTTTAGAAGACAAACTTAACATCATTAATTATCAGATGTTAAAATTTTCATATACATATACACATCGGCATCAGTATTTACCTTCATTGATCTGGTTTGTCAAGTCTCTCAATGGCATGTGACAACTGTGATTTTCATCCGTCTCCATGTAGGAAAGAGGTCTAAAAATACATGAAGATAGTTTTAAAAAAGAAAATAGCCTTTTAGTTATAGAAATAACGATCTTCTAAAAATGTGGTCGTTCTTACTGTTGTAAATGATAAACTGTAAAACCAAAGCAGCTAGACATTCTTTCATGCTAGCAAGAATACCAGAATGATGGCATATATTTTCTCAAACGATAAACGAAATGATGAAATACCCTATCTTAAGCATGTTTATTAACTTATTGGGAGGAAGTGTACATAAACTATATATACTACTAATAACAGTGAAACACTCATACGACTGAACTCGAGGCGTTGGATAATTGAATGCAACACTAATATCACACAAAAAGTCAACATTCAAGAACACATATCCCAGCAATTGCCTCAGCTTAGTTATGCCGGCTGATGTCTGAAGCTTTTGACATGATCTTTGCCGTGCGCTTGAAATTTTCAGTTTCAAGGTTCAACTTTCCCAGTTCATCTTGCAGCTTCTAGGCAATCTCCTATTTCTCAATATCAAAAATAAATAAAAAGCTTGACCGTCAGTGCCTTCTAGGCATCAGCCGGTTTGCTGAGGGCTAAACAACAGCTGCAAAGGCACAAGGCGGATAGAGACCTCACTCATCTCACACACCTGAAGGTTTCAAAGGCAGATCGAGACCTCACTCATCTCACACACTCATCTTCATTAGAATAAAGTTTTTCTTAACGTACCATATTTTGTCAGCTAAGGTGTCCACTAAGGTAAAAAAAAAGGAAAAAAAAACTGTGTAAAAGTAAATTCTATCTATTGTGAACTAAAAAAGGAAAAATTCTCTAAGTTATGGTTTAGCTAAATAATTGCAATGAAGAAAGTAAACTGATAAACTAACAAAAACATCAATTCAATTCAATTTGCATTTTTATTGTACAAGCATATGAAGATATCATATGTGCGGTAAACTATTCATCAGTTGGAAAAGGCTATCCCAGTATTCACCAATCAGAAAAAAGAAAAGAGTTTTTAATTCCTCAACGTATTCCTTCACAAATTTGTCCGCAAAACTGCACTAAAAAAAGTTTACAAAATAGTAAGTTACCACTCAAACATATTAGGTTGGCTAGTAATATCTTCTTCACAGGAGGACATCTCCCAATCTATAGTGCATATCAAAAAGACACCTTTCACCATGAAGACAGAAGGTAGTCGGTACCTGGGCATTCACGGGATTGATCACTGAAAGATACCTGTGGCGAGATTGATCACTGAAAGATCAATGTGGCAAGATTGATCACTGTAGTGGATGCCCTCTGTTGCCGGTGGTTGAGAGGCTAACAACAAGAGTTGCCTGACCTAAACAGCAAAGTCATTAGCCTTTTGTGTTTATTTGCTATCAAAAGACAGATAATGGATCAATTGTAACTGTAAGAACAGTGTAGGTATCAGGCCCTCGACACCTTCAGCATGTTTCAGACAACATGATTATCATCACCCAACCCCCCCAAAACACCTGAATACATGTGATAAGGCAACGCAACCTCTGTTCAAATAAATTGGTTTTCAATCTGAACCCATAAATTAGCTTTATAATATTATAAGATGTTCTCAGCTGAGTATTCTATAACCATAAGAAGGTGAAGAATTATACTGCTCTGGATAAAGTAGTTGGAGAATCTTTCATGTACACAACATCACATATATTGAAATTAATATATCCATAACCCAAAAAATGTGCCATTTTTCTGTCAAACAAAAATGCATGCCTCTGCAACAAATTTTGTGAGCTAATCAACTTAGCCATTTTTAGCCTATGCTTGTACATGAAGGGATAGATAAAAGTTAAAGACATTCTGACTGGAATAAAAGATGACTTTCGGCATTTCACACCAACTAAGAGAAGTATGCAGGAAAAGGCATTCCTGAGATTAGCATCATCTAATGTTATAAAGGCATTACTAATAAATCACTGTATGGCTCACTGTGCAGCAGTAGGCGACAACCAGACAAGGGCAGAAGGGTGAGGTTGCAGCCTTCAGGGGCAGTGATTGGCCACTTGAGGGCTGGGCGTCAACAAAAAAAAATGAAAGCTGGAGAAGCAACCTGAATACTACAGGGAACGTCCAAACAGGAATTGTACTTGAAAGCAAGAGCTTTGATACACACCCTCGTTGTATAATTAGCAAAGTCGCTGAAGCTATTATTTTATCGTAAATGCCATCCCGAGCTTTGATACACACCCTCGTTGGTGCAGTTCTGATTCGTCCCTCGTGCCGAAGTAGTCCAGGAGCTGCAACAGGTAACAATGCCATTCCGTGATTAGTCAGAACTACAGGAGAAGATGTAGGATAACAAATTGGTGTCCACTACAACTGAGCAAAAGCAAAGAAAGGATAGATAATAATAAACAGATATATCTACACACGAAAATTGGGCACGATTTATGGGTTACCAAAAAAAGCTATTGCGAAGACATGAGGGTAGCACCCTCCCTTTTTTGTCTATATGGTTATGAATGTAATCATTTCATAATAGGATATATCCACACCCAAAGTTTAAACAGTTCACTGAACAGAACTAAAAAATACCACTTTTCTGGAACTGGAAGGAGTAGGCACAAAAAGTTACCTAAAAAACGATGCTTCAAGCATGACAATATTCTAGGCAGCATCTCCTTTGTTATCATAGCTCAGCTCATGTTGTCAGTTGTTTGATTTGTAGTTACTCATCAAACTCTATATTTACCTCTAGCAGTTTATTATGTTTTCCCTAGAGTCTACTGCACTGTAAACTGAAATAAACATGTATCCCACTGCAATTTAAAATAGATGTAGTGGGATCAGAAAGTGGAGGTTAACAATGAAGGGAAGTCAGAAGAATAAGAAAATTGCATGAAACTTGTTTTGTTCTAAATGGACAGTACAGCAAAACAAAAATCAACACCCATTAATTCAAAATTTATTTCTTTTCCTTCCAGATACCAAGGTGCGACTAATGATCATATTCGATTTATGGCATATTTGGCTTTCAAGTTCTAGCAGTCCCAGCTACGATCTATGGCACATTCACAGATTCAGGCCGGTGAAATGAAATGCCCTATAGGTTATACCTTTGCCTTGCGTATTCCATTCCATCTCCTGCAATGTCGATGCAACACATGCACCATCATGATCACAAATGATATGATCCACTTCATGTCATCACATGACCGTATTGGTTCATTGATCTTGACTTCACTTGCTCTTCACCGTTGCTTTGGTCCATCGACGCTAAGTCATCACTCAACTTGCCCTTCACACTTGCAACCGGTCCATCAAGCCAAGCCTTGTCTTGATCTTCTTCACCTTGGTAACATGACTCAATGTCATGTCTCATATGCAATGAGCTCCTTCATCACATGTGTGAGCCTTTTGCATCAAATCCAAACCATTTCACCTCCATGGCATAGGTTATTCACACACATGTACTTGTGGACTAATCGCATGTGTATCTCACATTAAACACAATTAGTCCACCTAGGTTGTCACTCAATTACCAAAACCAAACAAGTACCTTTCAATCTCCTCATTTTTGGTAATTGATGACAACTCTACAAAGATATGGAAATTAATCTCAAATGGATTTATGTTGCTTGTCCAAGAAATTTTACCTTGTGTAAATGATTTTGGACAAGTACCACAAACCCGAATTGGTAGTATTAGCTCCCCCTACATACGTGCTAGAGTGTTTGGTTTGAAGCTCGCACATATGTATAGATTGGAATTGTGAGAGAGTAATTACTACCAATGGTGCTAAGGTGTAAAGAATTAACATTTGATGCACGATACCAATCGGAGTGTACATTTTAATATCATCCTTAGCACCATGAGTAGCTAGACAACAAATACACTAGAAACCCCGTGAAATCAATATTATAAGCAAGGTTCTAGTACCACATGTAGAAATACAAGTCTAGCTACCATCCTATGCATGCTAGTTATCATATCATCAATCAAATTCTACAACTAGCATACACCACAGAAGCATGCATATCAAATTTAAAAACTTATGCAATGCAAGCAAGCACATGAATATGCACATCTCAAATGCAATCAATCAAAGTTCATGAGCTTGCTCCCCCTACTTATATGCTCCTCTTATCCAATAATTTTGATCCTTCTTATTTCCTCAATGTTGCTCCCTCTTTGTCCATTGCCCATGTCTAAATCCCTCAATTGTCATATCTTTGTCTCGATCTCTCACCTTTGTCATCAATTTCCATAAAAGGTATACCTCTTTTGATACAAAGGGTTGCACTTAGGGGTAGATGGTTGACACTTGAATCTTCATTTTTGATGGACACTATTGAAAGGTCCTAATATGGCTAGAGGGGGGGGGGTGAATAGCCTATTTAAAAATCTACAAATTAACTAGAGCAATTTGATTAGTATGACAAATAGTGTAATGCAAACTTGCTCTAGCTCTACTAGGGTTGCAAGCCACCTATCCAACAATTCTAGTTGCAATGATTACTTAGGCACACAAACTTGCTAGTCTAAAGAGCTCAACTAGATGAATGTAAATAACAAATCAAGCTCTCAATTCTAATTACACTAAAGAGCTTGTATCAACTAGTTTGCAAGAATGTAAACAAGCAAGTAGGGTGATTATACCGCCGTGAAGGGGATGAACCAATCACAAGATGAAGATCAAGCCAATCACCGGGAGAATGCAAATGACAAGAGACAATCGATTTTTCTCCCGAGGTTCACGTGTTTGCCAACACGCTAGTCCCCGTTGTGTCGACCAACACTTGGTGGTTCGGCGGCTAAGAGGTGTTTCACAAACCTCGTCCACATGATAGGACACCGCAAGAACCGACCCACAAGTGAGGTAACTCAATGACATGAGCAATTTACTAAAGTTACCTTTCGGCACTCCGCCGGGGAAGGTACAACTCCCCTCACAATCACCGAAGGCGGCCACGAACAATCACCGACTCGTGCCGATCCTCCACCGCTGCTCCAACCGTCTAGGTGGTGGCAACCACCAAGAGAAACAAGCGAAATCCACAGCGCAACACGAATACCAAGTGCCACTAGATGCAATCACTCAAGCAATGCACTTGGATTCTCTCCCAATCTCACAATGATGATGGATCAATGATGGAGATGAGTGGGAGGGCTATGGCTAAGCTCACAAGGTTGTTATGTCAATGAAAATGTGCAAGAGTTACCCTTTGAGCTGGCCATGGGGCAAAAAATAGAGCCCCCATCAAATAGAGCCGTTATACCCCTTCACTGGGCAAAACGCGCTCTGACCGGACGCTCCGGTCATACTGACCAGACGCTGGCCCTCAGCGTCCGGTCACCCGATGGACGCCACGCGTCACCAACTTCAAACGCTGTTTGTCAGATTTCAACGGCTGCGAAGCTGACCGGACGCTCCGGTAAAACTGACCGGACGCTGAAGCCCTAGCGTCCGGTGCTCAACCCTAGCCACTGTGCCGTCTGATAGCTTGACCGGACGCAGCCTTTCAGCGTCCGGTCGCTGAGTGACCCAGCGTCCGGTCAGTAGACCGACACTAGCATCATTTCGACCAACTCTATTTCAACTCTAACTTCTTCACCCTTGCTCAAATGTGCCAACCACCAAGAATTTTGCATCCGGCGCAATAGAAAATAGGCATTTCATTTTGCCGAAAGCGCCGAATCCCACCGAGCTTGCTCGGCGGGAGGGAGAGAGGGACCCCAAACCCATCTCAACCCTGCAAACACCACCTCCTTTGTAGTTGTGCCAACACCACCAAGTGTACCACCTTGTGCACAAGTGTTAGCATATTTTCACAAACATTTTCAAGGGTGTTAGCACTCCACTAGATCCTAAATGCATATGCAATGAGTTAGAGCATCTAGTGGCACTTTGATAACCGCATTCCGATACGAGTCTCACTCCTCTTAATAGTACGGCTATCTATCCTAAATGTGATCACACTCACTAAGTGTCTTGATCACTAAAACAAAATGTCTCCTACATTTTATACCTTTGCCTTGAGCCTTTTGTTTTTCTCTTTCTTCTTTTCCAAGTTTAAGCATTTGACCATCACCATGCCATCACCATTGTCATGATCTTCGCCATTGCTTCATCACTTGGAGTAGTGCTACCTATCTCATAATCATCTTGATAAACTAGGTTAGCACTTAGGGTTTCATCAATTAACCAAAACCAAACTAGAGCTTTCAACTATCATATGTTGGAATGACACCACTATAGCCCTTGAGATCACTCATGTAGGATCTTTTGACCTTGATACCAATTGGTGGGGCACCTCCCCCTATGTCATAGCATGGGTCATCCACTAATCTTAAGCTTTTGTAGATGACGAAAGCATTCTTCACTTGATGATCACTTAAAGTTGAGGATCACTTGTGGAACCATTGTCTTGTATGAGTGATACCACGTTTAGGAATGTGATACCACTTGGAGGAATTTTCTTAGCATGGAACCACTTGTTAGATTTGTCAATAAAAATCATTTCTTGAACATTTGCTATCTTCATGAGTACCACTTGTAGGATATCACTTGTAAGTTGATATAGACACCACTTATAAATACTTCTTGAAGCTTGAGTGTAGATACCACTAGAAACAAACAAACTTGATATCCATTTGCATTGTTGTCTTGTTCTTGTACTTCTAATCACTATCATGAGCTTCTAGTATGACTTGAACTAAATTGATTTGCCTAAGCTTCCAAGTCCGGTTTGAACCCTCTCTAAGCTTCTTCACACTAATTTGGAGGTTATCTTATTGAGGTTGTACTTGTCACTTGTTGGCAATCCAAATTAGATCAAGTACTTGGGTTCACTAGCTCATGAGCAAACTCATACACTACCACTAGATTCAACTAATCATTTAAGCAATAATGATAGGCTATGAATTTTAAACTTTTCATTTGTTATGCATGATCCTATAAGGTATGTACTATATGCACTAACTGTATACTAGTAAGGGATAAAATGATCATGCACATTACAATGATACCTTTGCTATGTTGGAGTAGAGGATAGTCACATAGATTCTAATTCATTACTCCAATAGCAATGTGAAGTTCAATTATAAGCTTGGTGAAGACCAATATCAAAATTTGAACTCCATTCTTCACCCATATGAAATGAGAACCACTAATGATCAAGTGCACTATCTTGTTGTGGTTGGCTTGCTTCTTCTCTTGATCAATGCTTGCTTGAGAGCACTAAATGTGAGTAGCTACTTGAATTCCAATGACTAGCTCTCTTTTGGGTGTTGCTTGCTCTCTAGATTAATCCTTTTGATTGCTTCAATATAAGCATCTCAAATGTCCCTTAGATCACCACTTCCATATTAGCCTTCCAAGTACCACACTTGGTTTGCCTACAAAAGGTGGCAAGCCCCTACACTAGGGAGAAGTGACCTCTCTCCAAAGAATCATTCTTAATACTCACTTGAAATACCTTGATTGATTGATCCATGTGATGGACTTAACTTGATGTGTATCCTTGAATCCTTCTTTATGTCCTTTTCTTTATACTTGTTTATGTTCTTTTTTTTCTACCAAATGATCTCCAATTGTCACTAGAACTTAAACTCTATCTTCATCTTGGGTTTGACCTTGATCTCTAATTTGAGTACCAAATGTGTGCCAAGTATACTCCACAATCAAATAGCTTTGTACTCTTTGTTTGTCATGCTTCTAGATCAATCCAAAACCAAACTTAGGTACCTCAAACACCTATAAACATGATTCTAACTTGAGGACCTTTCAATCAAAGTGACTCTTGATCAATCCAATAGTGATCACTTTTCTGACTGATTATGTACCCTTCAAAGAATAATCCATATCTCCCAATGTACAAATCCAAATACCACAAAATTTGATGGAGATGTGCTTAAATAAGTTATCTAGCAGCTGTAAAAAATTCAGCTTCATTTGACATCTAGATTGCTACCAGATTTTAATTCTTCCACCACTGCTACATGCTGAAAACTGCTGCACTATAGCTGACAAGATCTACTCCAAAACTGAAGCATTTCTCATCCAATTCTCATGAAATTTGTACAGCAACTAATAATATAAGTCTAGAGCATGCATACCAAATTTCAAGCCAATCCAAATAGATTTGTTCACTTAAACTCAGACTTGATCTCAACTAGCTCCGTTTTTCAATTTTGGATAGATTTCAATCAATTGAGCTATACTTCATCAAATGTGAATCAAACTTGAAACTAACTTGTTTGAATACTTTCACAAGATATATATCCATTCAATCCACTTACTAAAGGTCATCTTATGAATTTATCCAACTCAAATCAATCCAAATTTGATTATTAATCAAATTAGTCCATTCAATCATCTCATAGCAAGCAATATAAACATATATTTCCAATTCAACCAACTCATATGCACCCAAATGAAATGATCAACAAGAGATACACCTTGGTTAGATCATGATCATCCAATTAGCAAGCTTCAACTCAAATAATTGCAAGCCATCAAATATTCCAATAAATGACCAACAACTTGACACAATGCACTTGTATGTTGATAGCACTTGGACTTCACTCAATTTTCACTTGGCATTGGGTTTAGATGTGTACTAAGCTTCATAACTTGATTCAACACATGATGAACAATAAGAAACTCATTGAATCAAGCCTCCAATACCATGGTACCTACAAACAATCATCCACTTTTAGATGGTACCCAAACTAGTTTGGGTCCTCTCAAATTAGGAGCAACATACTTAGGCATAGCCTTAGTATGAATAGCGGGATGTCTTGCAATAGCAACTATAGAGGTACCATTACCATCCTTTCTAAGCACAATATTATTATCAATTGAAATAGGCTTAGAATCATTACCTAGGGGACATAAATGTGCCATGTGTCTCCTTTCCCGGCATGAGTAACACTTTCTCTTTGATTGAGCCTTCTCTTCATTGCTCATGTGGTGCTTCCCATTGCCTTGCCTCTAATGAATTGCTTGAGCCTTCTTCTCAAGCTTGGTAGGACACCTCAAGGCAAAGTGTCCTATATCTTCACACTTGAAGCACTTGATGTGAGCATTCACCTTCTTCTCATCTTGAGTCTTGCTCATCCTCTTGGCATCTTGATCAAGCATTGGATGCCTTGCTCTTCCACCCCTTCTTGTTTTCTTCTTCATCATCATCAAGTCACCACCATCTTCATGGTTGATCTTGATTTGCTGTTGGGGTGTCTTTTCTTGCTCAACTTATGGCTTTCATTGAGGCTCTTCTTGTTGCTTCACCAATTTCTTGGTTAGACATGTTGAGGTGGAGTGACCCCAATCATGGCACTTGCAACACTTGACATGCTTGAGCCTCTCTTCTTCTTTCTTCTTCTTGAGCTTCTCTATGTTTTTTTCTCGAACTCGCAGGACTGAGCTTCTCTATGTTAGGGCATTGATCATGAAGATGACCCACTTCATGGCATCGGTAGCACATAAAATGAGAGAGCTTCTCTCGAGCTTCCTTCTTTATCTTTCTCTCTTCTTTTCTTGCCCTTTGCCATCTTCTTGTTGAAGCCAAGGCCACTCTTGTCACCGAAGTTTCTTTGAGTCTTCAACATATGCTCAAAGGTGACTTTTGAGTTGTAGCACCTATCTAACTTGTTTCTCAAATTCTTCACTTCATTTTTGAGCTCATTGTTCTCCTTCAAAAGGTTAGTCTCACAAGACATAGAAGTAGAACAAGCATTTATATTTGAAGAACATGGGAAATCTAACAAATCATCACAAGAGGTGGATACATGCTTCTTCCCTACATCATAAGAGTTAGTCACATGTTGTAATTGATCATCTAACTCATATGATGAGCTCTCATTCTTTTTAAGTTTCTTTGAAAAAGCTGTAATGAAAGAAGCATGTTGTTCTAATAATTCTTCATGAGATACTAGAAGTCCCTCATGAATCAATTTTAGCACATCATGTGAAGCTATAAGAACATCAAGTAAGTACTTATATTCTTCACATGAGTTTTTTAGAAATGAGTTTTCTTTTTCCAATTTCAATGTTTTAGCTTTCTCATTTTCTATAGACATGGTCATGCTAGCAAGTCTACTAACAAGCTCATCATATGAATCAACATGATCAACCACATTAGCATTAGATACCTTAGTGTCACCTTATGACATGAAGCAATGTGGTGATGTTGGAGAGCTTGTAGAAGCATCACTCTCATAGCCTGAACATGAACCATCATCATCACCAGGTGTGCATGGGGTAGAATCATCTTGTGCATCACTTGAGACATCATCATCAACCTTGTCAAGTGATCTTGTGGTAGTATCATCATCATCATCATCACTTGACCATGAGGTGGAGCAATCTTCCACAATCACCAAATTGTGGTCATGCTCAACACGCTCATGCTCCTCCTCCTTGTGATTATCCTCCTTCTTGAATTTGCCATCATCACTCATGGAGGAGTCACCAAATAGTGCTTGGAGTGCCAACCACATGTCATGAGCACTCTCCAAGTCCCACACACATCTAAAATATATCTTCATGCAAAGCACATGTTAGATAATATTGAGCACGTGTATCAAGCTGTAAGCAATCCTTTTGAGCTTGGGTTAGATTTCTCTTATCCAAAGCATCATGAGAAAAGCCAACAACAATGATCCACACTCCTTTGGACCCATTGCACGAAAATGATCAAGCCTGTGGTGTTTCCACCGTGCAAAGTGTGTGCCATCAAAAAAATATGTGTCACACTCAACATCTAGCCCAAAGATCGCCATCCTCTCGGGTCGGTGAAGACCACAAATGAGAGACCGAGCTCTGATACCATGTGTAGGGTCGAGATGGCGGACTAGAGGGGGTGAATAGTCCTTTCTAAAATTAATCATGCCGGCTAGCTGAAACAAATGTGAAATTAGAACTATCGATCTAGCCAAGACTACACCCCTCTATCTAAGTTCACAAACACCTTATAAAAATCCTAGTTAGGCAACAAAGGTGTCGGGCTAGCTAGAGCTCAACTAATCTATTCTAGAGCAAGGTCACATAAACCTATGCACTAGTACTTTGACAACCAGAGAGCTCCTACACATGTTAGTGATGCAAAAGCACAAACCTCCTAAGCTCACTAGCAACGCTCAATAACAAGGCTACATAAGCCAAATTAGAGAGCGCAAATTACTTAGCTACACAAATTAAACAATGTAACTAACAAGGTTACTCAAACTAAATTAGTCACGCAAGGGAGCTACTTCTAGGCTACACAAGCAAGAAGGGAGCTAGCAAGCTACACAAGCTAACTAATTACAAGAGCAACTACACAAGCACAATGTATATGAAAGTGAATACAAGCTTATGAAAGGGGATTGCAAACCAACAAGAAGACAAGATGACACGATAATTTTTATCTTGAGGTTCACATGCTTGCCAACATGCCAGTTCCCGTTGTGTTGACCGCTCACTTGGTGGTTCGACGGCTAATTGGCATGACCCGCCAAGCCCACATATTGGGCACTGCAAGAACCTAGCCACAAATGAGGGTAGCTTAATGACACGGTCTACTAGTGTTGCTTTTCGCGGCTCCCGCGGTGTGAGCATAATTCCTCTCACAATCACTTCTCCGGAGCACCGCACAAATTTCTTTGTATGCTTCAATAGAGACCACCACCAAGCCATCTAGGAGGTGGCAACCTCCAAGAGTAACAAGCACCACCGGCTTGCAACATAATCATCTAGTGCCACTCAACACAATCTCTCAATGCAATCGCACTAGAATAACTCACCCGCAATGGATTCACAATCTAGCAAGCACAAGTGAGTTGGAGGGCTCCCAAGCACTCTCAAGCATGGACACAAAGTCCCCTTAGGTGCTCAACCTCAGCCATGGCCAAGACACCCCTCTATTTATAGCCCCAAAGCCAAATAGAGTTATTACACCTTCACTGGACAAAACACGAGGTGATCGGACGCGCCGGTCATGATGAACGGACGCGCCAACCCCTGCGTCCAGTCACGCATCCACTTACATGTGTCCACATGAATCAACCTCGATCACACGATCCCAATGGCTCTTTGTCACTCCTGTGTGCCTAAGTGACGATTTGGACGCACCCTATGATGATCAGACGCGCCCTGCGACGATCAGACGTGCCTGCGCTATGTTCGCTCACACGCACCCCTACACCCACGTGCCGCACCGAAGCAGGATCAGACGCGCCTTCCTTGCCATGACCGGACGCGCCCGAGCCAGCGTCCAGTCATTTCTAGAGAGCTCCCGAGGAGGCCATAACACGATCGGACGCGTCCGATCAAGCGTGACTGGACGCGCCACTGCGTTCGCTCCCTTTGTGCGCCGTGCCTACCCTGCGTCTAATCGTGCCCATGACAAAGTGCCACCCATGCTACCTCCTGACCGGACACTCGTCGCAGAGTCCGGTCACCCACGCCGCTAGACTCCGATCACTCACAGTGACCCATCTCTCCTCCATTTCTTCACCGAGTTGATCCATTCCAACTCCAACTTCTTCTCCTTTGCAAACATGCCAACCCCACCAAGTGTATACCATCATGTGCAAGTGTGTTAGCATTTCACAAACATTTTCCAAAGGATTAGTCACTCAATTCTAATCGCCACTCGATGCTAACACGTATGCAAAGTTACATCGCTCAAGTGGCACAAGATGACCAATATACAAACAAGTTTGCCCCTCTTGATAGTACGGCCATCTATCCTAAATCCGGTCATAAACTTCTCTACATGAAATGCCCTATAGATTATACCTTTGCCTTACGCATTCCATTTCATCTCCTGCAATGTCGATGCAATACATGCACCATCATGATCATAAATGATATGATCCACTTCATATCATCACATGACCGTATTGGTTCACCGATCTTGACTTCATTTGCTCTTCACCGTTGCTTCAGTCCACCGGGGCCAAGTCATCACTCAACTTACCCTTCACACTTGCAACCGGTCCATCAAGCCAAGCTTTGTATTGATCTTCTCCACCTTAGTTACATGACTCAATGTCATGTCTCATATGCAATGAGCTCCATCATCATATGTGTGAGCCTTTTGCAACAAATCCAAACCATTTCACCTCCATGGCATTGGTTGCTCACACGCATGTACTTGTGGGGATTTCTGATTTTTTACGTTTGGATTTGGGGATGATAGGTTTTGTATCAGGTATTATGGCACTAATGAGTGATGACCGCAGTGCAGGATGTATGCTTCTTAAAAGGTTGTCAGTTGCTGGAATTTTGAAGCTCATAGCTCAACCTAAAATGGTACTACCAATACTCCGGTCATTTTTTTCTTGGTATTCATTGTATATGCATTATATAAGTTACTGAATATTTTCGTGCTTACCTGTAAATAAGTTGCATATGTGCTAAGTGATTGGAGCTTTGAAATATCAAGTTTCAGTTATAGGAGTTTGGGACTGTCCATAATTTCAATACTCCATTTTTTTAAAGTTGACAGGTGGGAAAGCTACATATTATATTGATATAGAACAAGTTAGACCCTGAATAACTTCATATGAAAAAGCTGCAAAATTTATGTATAATGCATAATAATGTATTCGGCCACTACCACCGAATTAAAATGGTTTGAACTGAAATAACTCTGAATATGTGTTGTGCCATGTTGAACTTTGTACTGTACGAAGCATTTCAGGATTTCTCTTATTACGTTTTGATACAAACTACAATTTTAGGTTTCCTAAAATAATATCTGAAGTTTGCTTTGATCTATCAGCTTGTCAAGTCCGCGATTCTGGTTTCAGTAGTCTATGAGCGAGTTGGCTGATTTATAATATATAATAAGTAGGCTTTGATGTAGTACAATAGTGCTTAAGGGGCTCATGGTTTTGGACTATTGGTACGCCAAGTAACACAAATTCATTTTGCTTATGGACTATTGGTTTTTATTTAGAACTTTCTTGTCTTATCTTTCTAGGCCCTCTTCACTTATCTTATAATCCGTCTTTTTCAGCTTATTTTTTCAGCCGGAACAGTATTTTTCTCTCACAACAAATTAGCCGGAACAGTGTTTCGGCTTGATTTTTCAGCGAAGCGAACAGGGTCTAGGGCTTATAAATTTGCTCCCATGTCTGTTGCAGGGTAACAACATGTATGGTGAAATCTTAGGTCCTGAGGTGGAAACCAAGATGCACTCATACAGGAGGGTGGCATCTAGTAGTTTCAGAATTTCAAATGCAAAATCGGGTTATAGACCTGTTGACTCGCTGTTGTCCTCATGCTGGTGACACCAGATATTTCGTTGGTGAGTTTAAAAGCATCCGGTGTGTTACTTTCATTTTTATTTTTAACCTAATTTACTGTCTTTGAACGGGCGGGCCTGGACGCGGCGTTGCCCTGGCCACGTCGCGGCGTTACTGTTGGCCGCCGGATTGTCCATCCAGGGGCTAGGGCGCTCGCCGTACGTTCACTTCGATCTGCCCTTGCTCCTTCCCTCTCTTCTATGTAGGTTCTGTGTAGGGATGAGCGTCTGCAGGAACCGGCGTTTGGGCGCACCGGCGGCAGAGTTGCGGGGTGACGGACCTCCGGAGGCGCGCTCATGGTGCTAGCCTCTGTGCAGGCTAGGCTTGGTAAAGAACTTGCTGCTGGTACAGTTAATCGTATATTCGTATTAGCGTTGTGCTCAGCGTTCGATTCGCGTTGCATTTCCTTTGTTTTCGATTCCTATTCCACAGACGTGGCTGACGTGCTGATGGAGATCCCAGCACAGCCGCGGTGGCGCAGCAGCGGGAGGCCACCGGTGTGGACGGGCCCCGTCTTGGGCAGCTCAGGCGTGGGCGGCCCCAGCGCAGGAGGCCTTCAGCGCGAGCGTCCCAGCACACGGCCCCCGACGGCGGGCGCGGGCTAAGGCCGTGCCACCCGGGTACCACCGCTCCGACGACTCCTCGGCTAGATCGATGCGCTTCTTGCGTGGCCGGATTCTCTCCCACCCAATCTGTGCACGAGGGTCGTTGCCGTTCGTCGTACGTCCTGGTTGCCTGAGGTGACGTGTCTGCTCCTCCCAAGCACTTCCCTTTCCATTGGTGTCGTTATCGTATTGTTCCTCTCTAGCAGGTCGGAGCTAGTGATTTATCTCCGTGGCACCACATCTAGACCGTGGGCATTCGTCATTTGTAGGGTTCCAAGGATTTTTAATCCAGCGGCCGTGACTCATATTGTCTTGCTGTTCTTTTTGGCGTGATTTGGGGCTTGATGATTGGGGTACGACTGTGAGCCATCCGTGATGATATCGATCTAGGACAGTGGGCTTTTGCTAGGGATTTTGTTGGGTCTGTTCTCTAAAGACTCAGGTGGGATGATTTCTAATCTCCATGCATGATTTACCCTGGTTCTTGAATTCTAGGTAGATTGATATTGTGCTTGTCCCCTTTGTCCATCCTATGAAGGTGCTGCTTGACGGATGCGGCATCTGGAGATCTCTTGGGAGGAGCTTAACTGATGCGGCGTGCAGGAGCCTTCTTCGGCTGATGCTGGGTTGCCTAGATTTATTGGGTTAACTGCGTAGACCAGTTATGTTAAAAGCCTCGGTGTCAGTATACTGGTGAGCTGTTCTAGCTTCTTCTGTGTATTGTTTGAGCAAGTCGATTTGGTAGGTAGTTTATAATAACTATTAATTAGTGTGCGTTGGTTTTATTCATTTTCATTTCCTTTTATGTGAATATAAGAGATCACATATTCATAAAACCTCCTATCCAAATACATGCTTCTATGGTCTATATGCGGTTTCCTTTTCTACTTAAATTGATTGATTGCATCTTTTTTGGCTGTACCATTTGATTCATAGCAAATGGAGAGAGGATAAAAAAGAAACTGCTGGGAAAACAAGGTTGGGTCGAGATTAGAGGCTCTATTACAACATATTATCTCTCAGTTTCTTTTAGACATGTTACCTTTTGGATTGTAACTCTCAGTTTGTGTGCTGAAAGAATTTATGTGCCATTCCCAAAGTTTGGTTGGAGGATATGCTCCTCATAATATCAAAGTCGCTCTCAATAATTTAACTGTACCTTATCTGGTGCTAATTCAGGGACATTTCTATGCGTAGGTGATTGAAAAAGCCTTGTGTGTTGTCCTTTACCTCCATGAATATTATATAAAAAGATGTTTTCCTTCTAAAGGTACCATAGTTACTCTTATTACTTGAGGATTAGAAGTAGTTATCCATATCTGTCGTGACCCGGTCTTCGACACCCTTATAAGCATCAGCATCATAAGCATCTCTGCATTTGAAATATAAAAACTAGAAACTGAACTGCACTAGATTCTGCATTCAGTTTGCTCACTGTTGACTTGACGGACGGTCCGCCAACACCACCGGACCATCCACCAATTCATTTGCATGTCCTGACAGAGTTCAGTCCCTGTCGGATAGTAAACCGACACCACCAGACAGTCCGTCGTTACGATGGAGCATCCGGTAGAATCATCCCATGTAGAAATGTGAAGTGTCACCTTGAGAGATCACCTGGCCCCACCCAAATGCACACATGTCCAGCTCGTGAGATGGCCAAGGCAGAGCACCCACTAGCTCACTCACCCACTCTTCACCCATTCTTGCACTCCCACTATCGGGTACCATAAAAGGGGTCCCCTAAGCAAGAACCGAAAAAATCGCTTAGACCTTGTAAAAATCGAAGCCAAGAGACAACCACCGGCAAACCCCCACCTTATCCGAGGCTCGGCTGGATCACCCGGCCCACCTCGGACAGTATCCCGCCTCGCCTGAGGCCCCGCACGTAAGGCCTCGGACGAGGTACCGATTCTCCGCCTCGCTCGAGGCCCCGCACGTAAGGCCTCGGACGAGGTGCCGATTCCCCGCCTCGCCCGAGGCCCCGCACGTAAGGCCTCGGACGAGGTACCGATTCTCCGACTCGCCCGAGGCCCCGCCCGTAAGGCCTCGGACGAGGTGCTGATTCTCCGCCTCGCTCGAGGCCCCGCACGTAAGGCCTCGGACGAGGTGCCGATTCTCCGCCTCGCTCGAGATCCCGCCTATAAGGCCTCGGACGAGGTACCGATTCTCCGCCTCGCTCGAGGACGGCTCGGCAGCTACCCCGTCATCGCCGCCTCGACCGGGACGTCACATCCAAATAACGCGACCAACCACTTACGCGATGTCAGTCGAACAAAGGCTCGATACAGCGGAGCGGCTGACGAGATGGGAGTCACATCAACGCCATGCCGCCCAGGACAGGACGGAGCAGGGGTTACCGGCCTCTGTGCTCGGCACTGTGCCCACGACTGAGACCTATACGGCACTGTGCTGCCTAACCCCACCTGCTCCGAGGACAGCGCGGCGTGGAGAGTCAAGTCCAGGTCCCTGTAGCCTCAGAATCAGTGCGCAAGACCAACTGCTCCCTCCGAGCCTCAGCTACCCGCTTCCGCACCCCGTAGCCTTGGGACTCGCGCCCGCCGAGCCCCCCATGATGGTTCAGCCTCTGCACCAACTTGGCCTCGACTCTCTATGTTGTCAAAATACAACGACCGGAACGTCGTCCACAATATGCGCCATGCCCTACGTCAAGCCATCATAGGAGCTCCCACATTGCACAGGATCGGGCGTGACCGGCGCATCGCTCTAGTGCATCGAGGACGAGACCACTCCATCGACCATACCGCCACAGTAACAAGCTGCAGGGCTCTGACATACCACCTCCGCTCACAAAACGCCATGTAACGAACACATGTATCGCCCCTGTCCCCCCCTTCAACTATAAAAGGGAGTGACCGGGGCCGTTTCTAAGGACGCACGCACAGACGGACGGAGACACACACACGCACACACGCAAGCAACGCTTAACGTTCTGTAACTCACACTCCTCCGGGTTGCAAGAGATCAACATCTCAAGCAACCCACGCCGCTCCACGTAGAGACCTAGGACAAGCTCCCTCTCTCACCCAGCTTGTAAACCCATACTACAAGCACTTTGGTGCAAGGAATACAAGATCGCTCTCTCAGACTAGACGTAGGGCACCTATTTCCTGAACTAGTATAAACCTTGTGTCTCTTTGCATCACCATCCGGGATTAGGGGCACGCAGTACATTTTCACTAGCCGGTTGAGGACCCCCCAGTCTAAAACACCGACAGTTGGCGCGCCAGGTAGGGGGACTACTGTGTGTCAGCTTCGTCATCCCAACAAGTTCCGGATGGCGGACCCCATGCGACCACTGTGTCTCGGCTCGGTGACCTGGTTCGGGAGCCTAAAGTTCATGTCTCTAGGATGTGAGTACGATATGGTACTCCTCACACCCAGAGCCCTACCGACCGATGATGACAT
Source organism: Miscanthus floridulus (assembly GCF_019320115.1). Classification (NCBI taxonomy): domain Eukaryota; kingdom Viridiplantae; phylum Streptophyta; class Magnoliopsida; order Poales; family Poaceae; genus Miscanthus; species Miscanthus floridulus. The sequence goes on from NC_089595.1 coordinate 64,579,859, forward strand.
CACGCATCAGCAGCTCTCATCACGCTCGCCAGGCACGACGTGGGCGGGATCACCCGCCGCGCGAGCTCAGGGCGACACACCGCGCTCCGCCAGCATCCCACACCCGGCTGTTGGTACAGAGTCCCTGGTTGGGGACCTGTCCATCTTAAGCCTGGGCAAGGGAAAGACGCCAGTAGCACGCAGCAACGCCCCATCATCAAGCTCTGCCCCGCCACCTCCTAAGGAGTCGATTCCAGCGGAGCGGGGCCCGGCGATGGCACCATCCCCATACCCCTTCGGGTTGAGCAATGCCATCGTCACCTACGCTTCCGCCTATGCTTCCACTCAGGCGGAGCCCCCAGGACACCACCAACGCTTCGCCCTTGACCTCATCACCACAACCTCGACCCACACCCACACTGACTCCTTGGAGGAGGACGAGGTGTGGGCTGGAGCGGACTTCTCTAGGCTTCGTGACCCTGAAGCCATGCGTCGCTTCATGGTCGCAAGCGACTACTGCTTTGGCTACTCCGACTCTGATGACGAGGGCACTCACAATCCCACTCGTGAGTGCTTCAACGTCGAGCTTGGGATGTCAAGAGTGAGCGATGAGGATGAAGGGGTAGGCAACCGCTCCCCGCACCATGAAGGGGCAGGCGACGCCACACCTCCACGCGTCGAGCTCCCGGCGGCGCGGAACAAGAACCCCGTCCACGAGGAACTTCAACGCCTTGACTTGGAGCAGCTCCGTGAGCTCCAGGCCAAGGTCAAACAAGACTGATTCCTTCTGCAGCAGCTTCGAGACACTCTCGAGCGAGAGCAGCGGGGTCGCAGTGATGGCTAAGTAGCCCGGCGGAGGGCTCGCGACATCAACAACGACGAAGGGGGCGAACAACCCCCTATCTTCAATTGCGCTAGCCAGAACATCGCGGTAGCGGTGATGCTACTCTGGATGATGCCTGAGCCCTCTACCTCAGAGGGGCGATGGGTCCATGGCGAGCTCCGAGACCTCCTTGAGACTGCCGCAGTACAGCAGGCCGAAAGTTCCACCTCTCGATGGCGCGGAGGCACCTCGGAACTTCCCACGGCACTGCCTCGACAGGATAGGGAGGCCTCGGTTCGTCCCAAGCCCGCTCGGGCACCGACGGCCAATAGGGCCCCCTCGGTGCATGACCGCCTCAGCGATCGACGCGAGGCGCAAGGAGAACATGATGTGGTCAGCAGGCGATGGCGCCATGACAATTAGGGGCCCACCCGAGGCTACCACCCGCACTGAGGCAGTCGCTACGACAATGGGGAGGACCGTAGTCCTTCTCCTAGGCCACCTGGCCCTCAAGTCTTTAGCAAGGCCATCTGCGGCGCTCACTTCGTGGCCCGGTTTTGGCAATCGGCCAACCTCTCGAAGTACAGCGGCGAGACCAATCCCGAGCTGTGGCTGACCGATTACTGCCTGGCTTGTTAGCTAGGTGGCATGGACGATGACCTGCTCATCATCCGCAACCTCCCCTTGTTCCTGTCAGACTCGGCGTGAGCCTGGCTCGAACACCTCCCTCCCTTGTAGATCCACAACTAGCGCGATTTGGTAAAGGTCTTCATCGGGAATTTCTAGGGCACATACGTGCGCCCTGGGAACTCCTGGGACCTCAAGAGTTGTCACCAGATGTCGGACAAGTCTCTCCGAGACTTCATCTGACGCTTCTCTAAGCAATGCACCGAGTTGCCCCACGTCGACGACTTAGAAATTGTCCAGGCATTCCTCTCTGACACCTCCTGTCGAGACCTGGTCTAAGAGTTAGGCTGGAACATACCGACCACGGCGGCTGCACTCCTCGACATCGCCACCAACTTCGCCTCGGGCGAAGAGGCTATCGGGGCCATCTTCCCCGACAATGACACCAAGGGGAAGCGGAGGGACGAGGCCCCTAAGGCCTCGGCCTCCCACCTCCCCAAGAAAAAGAAAAAGGGTCGCCAAGGAAAGCAAGAGGTCCTCGAGGCCGGTCTAGTCGTAGCCACAGAACGCAAGAATCCCTGAGGCCTCGGGCTCTTCGATAACATGCTTAAGAAGCCCTGTCCTTACCACCAGGGCCCGGTGAAGCACACCCTCGAAGAATGCACCGTGCTCCGGCGTTACTACACCAAGCTCGGACTCCCCAACGACGAGGCCAAGAAGAGGGACACCGGTGATAGGGACAACGACAAGGACGACGGGTTCCCCAAGGTGTACAACGCCTTCATGATCTTTGGCGGGCCTTCAGCGTGCCTCACGGCACGACAACGAAAGGCGTGTCGGGAGGTCTTCTCGGTTAAGGTGGCCACTCCCTGGTACCTCAACTAGTCTCAGGAGGTGATCACCTTTGATCAGGATGACCACCCCGATTACGTCCCAAACCTCGGGCGGTACCCACTCGTCGTTGACCCGATCATCGGCAACACTCGGCTCACCAAGGTGTTGATGGACGGAGGCAGCGGCCTCAATATCCTCTACGCCAACACCCTAGAACTCCTGGGGCTCGACAAGTCATGGCTCTGAGGTGATGCCGCGCCCTTCCATGGCATCGTGCCAGGAAAACGCACGCGACCCCTCGGGCGCATCGACTTGCCCGTCTGCTTCGGCACCCCCTCCAACTACCACAAGGAGGTCCTCACCTTCAAGGTGGTAGGGTTCAAGGGGACCTATCACGCCATTCTTTGGCGCTCGTGCTACGCCAAGTTCATGGTGATCCCCAACTATGCCTACCTCGAGCTCAAGATGCCGGGCCCCAACATTGTCATCACTGTCGAGTCCACATACGAGCATGCATACGACTGCGACGTCGAATGCATCGAGTACGCCGAGGCTCTCGTAGAGGCCGAGACCCTCATCGTCAACCTCGACTAACTTGGTAGCAAGGTGCCCGACTCCAAGCATCGTGTCGGGACTTTCGAGCCCATAGAGGCCGTCAAGCTTGTCCCGATCGACCCCATCGGCTCCAACGACCGGGCGCTGAGGATCAACACCACCCTCGATAGCAAATAGGAAGTCATGCTCATCGACTTTCTTCGTGTGAATGCCGATGCATTCGCGTGGAGTCCCTCGGACATGCAGGGCATACCGAGGGAGGTCACCGAGCACGCCCTGGACATTCGGGCTGGCTCTAGACCGATGAAGCAACACCAGCGCTAATTCGACGAGGAAAAGCGCAGGGCCATCGGTGAGGAGGTGTAGAAGCTTTTGGCGGCCAGATTCATCATGGAAGTGTCCCATCCAAAGTGGTTAGCTAATCCTGTATTAGTTAAGAAGAAAAATGGGAAGTGGAGGATGTGTGTAGACTACACTGGTTTGAATAAAGCATGTCCAAAAGTCCCTTTCTCATTACCTCGAATCGACCAAATCGTTGACTCCACTACGGGATGCGAAACCCTATCTTTTCTTGATGCATATTCCGGTTACCATCAAATCAAGATGAAAGAATCCGACCAGCTCATGACTTCTTTCATCACACCATTTGGCATATACTGCTACGTGACTATGCCATTCGGCCTCAGAAACGCAGGGGCCACATACTAGCGGTGCATGACCTAGGTCTTTGGTGAGCACATCGGGTGAACCATCGAGGCCTACATGGATGACATCGTGGTCAAGTCCAGGAAGGCCAGTGATCTCGTCGGCGACTTGGAAATAGCCTTTAGATGCCTTAGAGAGAAGGGCATCAAGCTCAACCCTGAGAAGTGTGTCTTCGGGGTCCTCTTGGGATTCATAGTCTCGGAATGCGGCAATGAGGCCAACCTAGAGAAGGTCTCTGCCATGACCAACATGGGACAAATCTGAGACCTCAAGGGAGTGCAGAGGGTTATGGGATGCCTTGCGGCCCTGAGCCGCTTCATCTCGTGCCTTGGCGAGAAAGGCTTGCCTCTGTACCGCCTCATGAGAAAATCCGAACGCTTTTCTTGGACACCCGAGGCCGAAGAAGCCCTCACCAAGCTCAAGGCACTGCTCTCCAATTGTCCTGTCCTGGTGCCACTGACCAAGGGCGAGGCCCTCTTGCTCAATGTCGCCGCAACGACCCAAGTGGTCAGCGCGGTCGTGGTGGTCGAGAGACAGGAATAGGGGCATGCTTTACCCATCCAATGACCTGTTTACTTCATCAGCGAGGTGCTCTCCGAGACTAAGACACGCTACCCCCACATCCAGAAGTTGATCTACGCCATAGTCTTGGCTCAATGCAAGCTGCGTCACTACTTCGAGTCCCATCCAGTGACCGTGGTGTCGTCTTTCCCTTTAGGGGAGATAATCCAGAACCGGGAGGCCTTGGGTAGAATAGCCAAGTGGGCCATGGAACTCATGGGGGAAGCCCTATCTTTTGCGCCTCGAAAAGCAATCAAATCTCAGGTCTTGGGCGATTTTGTGGCTGAGTGGATCGACACCCAACTGCCACTTGCTCAAATCCAGGCGGAATGCTGGACCATGTACTTTGATAGGTCCCTAATGAAGACGGGGGCAGGCGTGGGTCTGCCCTTCATCTCACCCCTCGGAGTACACATGCGCTACATGATTCAACTCCACTTCGCTGCCTCCAACAATGCAGTCGAGTACGAAGCCCTCGTCAACGGCTTGCAGATCGCCATCGAACTTGGAGTACGGTGTCTCGACGTACGGGGCGATTTGCAGCTCGTCGTCAATCAAGTGATGAAGGAGTTGAACTGCCATGACCCCAAAATGGAGGCGTACTACAACTTGGTACGTCGCCTAGAAGACAAGTTCAATGGTCTCGAACTCAATCACATTGCGCGAAAATTCAACGAGGCTGCGGACGAACTGGCCAAGATGGCGTCGGCACGGGCCCCGGTCCCCCAAACATCTTCGCCAGAGACCTCCACAAGCCTTCCATCGACTATGCCTCGGCGGCGGAAGAGGGCCCACCGGTCGAGCCCACCATAGGGCCCAAGGCCCCCTCTATCACCGAGACCCCTTCGGCCGAGCCCGAGGTCATGGAAATCAACGCGGAGCCTCCCAAGGCCAACTAGGGCACGGACTGGCGAGTCCCGTTCCTTGATTGCCTCATTCGAGGAGAACTTCCTGTAGACAGGACCGAAGCACGACAAGCCAAAACTTACGTCCTCAACAACGGCGAGTTGTACAAGCGAAGCCCATCTAGCGTCCTGCAATGGTGCATCACCACCAAGGCAGGCCAAGCCCTACTTTGGGATTTGCACGTGGGAGCCTGCGGGCACCATGTAGTGCCTCGGACGCTCGTTGGAAATGCTTTCCACCAAGGGTTCTACTGGCCAACAGCGGTTGAGGATGCCACCAAGCTCGTACGATCCTGTGAGGGATGCCAGTACTATGCGCGGCAGACGCACCTCTCGGCCCAAGCCCTCCAAACCATCCCCATTACATGGCCATTCGCCGTGTGGGGGCTGGACATGGTTGGGCCTCTATAGAAGGCCCCCGGGGGCTATACCCATTTGCTAGTAGCGATCGATAAGTTCTCCAAGTGGATCGAGGCTCGTCCGATCAATCGAATCAAATCCGAACAAGCGGTGCTGTTCTTCACTAATATCATCCATAGGTTCGGGGTTCCAAACACCATCATCACTGACAATGGGACATAATTCACCAGCCATAAGTTCTAGACATTCTACGATGACCACCACATCCGTGTGGCCGGTCGGCCATAGGACACCCTAGGACAAATGGCCAAGTAGAACGTGCCAACGGCATGATCCTACAAGGCCTCAAGCCAAGAATATACAACCGGTTGAAGAAATTTGGCAAGAAATGGCTTGCTAAACTCCCGTCAGTCATCTGGAGCCTGAGGAACACTCCGAGCCGAGCCATGGGGTTCACACCATTCTTCCTGGTCTATGGAGTCGAGGCCATCCTCCCCACTAACTTGGAGTATGGTTCCCCGAGGCTGTAGGCCTACAACGAGCAGAGCAACCGCACTACCCACGAGGATGCCCTCGACCAACTGGAGGAAGCCCGAGATGTTGCGCTGCTACACTCGGCCAAGTACCAGCAAGCCCTACGACGCTATCAAGCCCAATGCATTCGAAGCCGAGACCTAAAGGTGGGCGACCTGGTGCTGAGACTGAGGCAGAGCAACAAGGGCCGCCACAAGCTGACCCCACCATGGGAAGGGCCGTACATTGTCGCCCAAGTTCTAAAGCTCGGGACCTACAAGCTAGCCAACGAGAAGGGCGAAATCCTCATCAACGCTTGGAGCATAGAACAACTACGTCGCTTCTACCCTTAAATTTCCAAGCATTGTACACATTGTTTCTCGAAATACATTAAAGAAGCGTTCTTTAGTTGTTCTAATTTTTCGAGAAACCCCCCGAGCCCATCGATGGGGGATCGGCGTTACGATAATGCTATAAGGGAGACTCGGCTCTGCCTCTATAGAGGTGCCCACCGCAGGGCTTGAACAAGACTCGGCTCTGCCTCTGTAGAACTGAGCCTCCCTCGGGGGCTAGAAGGGGGGGAACCCCCTAAGTCCTAGGCACCATTTTTAGTCATTTTTCGAAAAAAAATTCTACGCCAAACTCTCTAGCGTGCTTTGACAAATCGATTGTAAAAAACCTAAGGACCAAAAGTCTGTCTCAGGGCCAAAAGGCCAGCCGAGCCGCGAGACAGCCTACGCCTCCGGGCTACGGCAACTCCCTCACCACCTTTTGCCCGAGGGGCAGCTTAGGCTTCGAGGAAGTTTCTTGCAAGTGATATGTTCAGAGATGAGACAGAGGGCAGAGGCTCGGAAATACAATAAAAAATGATTAAAAAGCATAGACGCATAAGTACTTTAAAAAAGGCCTCGATGGCCACAAGCGTTACGGTACAATAATAATCCTAATCTGCTTACATGACCCCTTTGGCCCAGGTCAAAACTCAGGGTCACCAGCGTCGGCGGACGGCCTGTGAGGAACCACCTCCTCTTCGAACAAACTGGCTAGTGCCGTGCAAGGGGCCTCAGCCGCCTCCACCAGCTTCATGACCTCCTCCTCAGCCTCCTCATCATCCTCAGCCAAGACGTAACCGTCGCTGACGGCCTCGAGGTCGATGCCGGCGTAGTACGAGGAGACGACATCCAGGGCACGCTTGATGCCCATATGCAGCACCCCCCAGAGCTACTCATGTACTCGGCCGCTCAACGCGGTCAAGCGGCTCCCGAGGGAGCTGCCCAATTCGACCCCCCGACCTCCAGGGCCTTGTAGGCGATACAGGCGGCGCTCTGCAGCGCGTTGTGCTCCTGGATCTTGGCCTCGAGCACCGCCTGCACCTCAACAGAGGCCTCAGCTGCCCGGGAGATCTCCTTCTCCAACCCTGCACCAAGACAAGCAGGATCAGGTTAAGCACAAAAGAAAATAAGCCGAACAGGGGTGGAGGCCTACGAGACTCACCCTCGGCTTTCTCTTTCCAGCTTTGGACCTCGACACGAGAGGCCTCAGCCGCCCTGGAAGCTTCCTTCTCCAGCTCTGCATGACATCGGGGAGTTAGGGGTCGAACGTAAGAAAAACAAATAAAACAAGGGGCGCGGCTTAATAGGACTCACCCTCGGCCTTTTCCTTCTAGGCTAAGGCCTCGACCTAGGAGGCCTTGGCCACCTTGAGGGCCTTCGCCAAGGCACTTTCGTCAGCAGGTGCGCGCCCTGCTCCACCCCCAGCTACTCGGCGACGGCCTTGGCAGAGACCTCCACTTGTTCGGCCCGGGACCTGAAGGTGTCCCGCTCACTGGCCACCTGGGTCAACTCCTCTAGCTCCTTGATCCGCGCCACCAAAGGGGCGGCCTGCTCCCAAGCCGTGGCCGCCTCAGCCTTCATGTCAGCACAGCGAAGGCAGAGGTCCTCCACCTCCACGCTCCACGCCAACAGAAGCTCGTTGGCACCAGTGAGCAGGTCCTTCTGATGCCGGAGCTGGTCCTAGACGTCCCTCTCCTGCTAGAGGAACAATGACTTCCTGAGGGACCGGGCCTCGAGCTCCTAGATAGGCAGAACAGATGTCAATCACTGCGAGAAAACTCAGGAAAAGATGACATAGCACGAAAAAAGAAAGCGCGCACCTGGGCAACGCTAGGTAGATCGTCAGCCACGACAGACAGCGTTGTCCATAGCGACTGCTCCGCCAGACGGCGGAATTGCTCGAAGGAGTCCTAGTGCCCCCCCTCGACAGCGTCCTCGAGGGTGAACAGAGGCTCCCCCTTAGGGTCGTCCCGGCTCTGCCACAAGACACGCGGGCTATGCCACCCGTGGGGCTCAGGTTGCACCCGGACGAGGGCCGAGCTCCCCTTGCCAGAGGTCGGAGCTGGTTGCTCCATGGTGCTGGCCGCCTCAGCATCCGCCACCTCCTTCCCCTGGGAAGTATCATCGGAGGAGATTGAATGAACCTCCACCTCCCGGACGCTCTCCTATGACGGCGGTGGGTCTTGGACTAGGGGTGGTATCGAAGCTTGCCCCGCCTCCATCCCCGCACCCTGGGCCACTGGCTCCGCCGCACCCAAGCTAGGATCCGTTACCTCGGCCTCGGCGGTCTCAGGACCTCCCGCCTCTACCATCTTGGCCTCGGTGGTCCTCGGAGCCCCGGCATCTGCCACCTCTGCCTCGGAGGTCCTAGGAGCCCCGGCTTCTACCATCTCGGCCTCGGTGGTCTCAGCGACTGAGGGCGCCTCGGCTTCATCTGACTCACGGGCCTCGGCCTCGTGGGACGTAGGCGCCTCCTCCCCCGCTCGTTTTGTGGCCACCTCAGTAACATCTCCTTGGGCGACCGGCTCCTTTGGGTCGACCCTCGCCGACGCCATGCCACGCTGTATGGCGGCTTGCACCTCCACCACCCATTGGGCGGTGGAGCTGGTGCTCACCTTGAGCGCCTTACGTGGTGCCAGGGTGGGCGCTTCCACCTGATGCTTCTAGCTGAAGGCAAAGCGCTCACAAGGTCAGCATATGACCAAGGGACAAGCGGGAGATGCTGCAACTCCACTGACAAAACAATTACCTTGAACGGGGACACAACCGCTTCCACACTGCATCCCTCGTCCTCTACAACGGTGGTGGTGGTGGTGGTGGCATGGCCCCCATGTCCGCCGGTGCCGGCCATCCCTCGCTGGACTCCGGCGTCCCCTCGACCCTCTATGGAGGTGGTTGCGTCGCCCCTGCCGTCGCCTACTCCACCTCCGCCGTCGAGCCCACTGGGCTGACGGTGCACTTCCCTAACGCCCATGCCTTGGGCGTGTCGGCCTTGGCCCCGGGACGGGCGATCGCCGGCCCCGAGGTGTCCTCTCCTCCTCCTCCTGGAAATGATGGGCTGCTCACCGATGCCCCGGGCGCCGTCCCCCTGACGTCAGGGAGATGGTCTAGGGTACCCTGCCCTGCCTCGCTCTTGTCATCATCGCTCGAGGAATCCGACAACGATGGTGATGAAGACGGCTCCACCGGGGGACCGTCGTGCCTCTGCTGCTGGCGGCGTTTCTCTAGCTCGTCACGCTCGAGGCCCTTCCTCTTGCACCTTGCCTCCTCGGCGTCCTTCCGCTTCTTCTGTGCCTCGGCATGTGCCTTGTTCACTGCCCACCGCTCTACGTCCTCGAGAACAGGCGCGCGGGGAGGCTCGCACATCCCTCATCCCCTGCAGGAACAGCAAACACAAATAAGGGAACAGGAAAATGCGAGGAGCAAGGAGGCCTCGGGGGCCACAATGGTGTGTCACTCACCAGAGAGATGTACCCCCACGACGGGCGCATCGGGAATGGGGTCAGACCACTACTCCTCAGCTGCCCCTCCACCGTCTCTCTCACCTGACGTAGAATCTCCTCGTCGGAGAGGGCGATGGTGGACAACCGGACGCCATCAATCGGCTCATCTGGTGTCATCTCGAACAGGTGCTACCGTCGAGCCATTAGCCGTAAGGCCACGGCTACATAGCCTCTCCAGTGCCTCCAGAAGCGGCCATAGCTTGGGCTGATCAGCCGTCGGGACACCGTACCTCCACTTCTTCGGCTGGCTCTCCATAATCCGCCCGGTATAGGGGGGAAGTCCGCCGTCATCATTGCGGAGGTAGAACCAGCTATTGTACCAGCGGCGGTTGGACAATGCGAGCTGGGTCAGGATGTAGAGGAGCTACCGGTCTTGGTGCACTTGGAGAGTGCAGCCGTTGGCCCTCATCGCCTTCCTCGTGCCCGCTGTGCCCGCCGGCTTGGTGGTGAGCCCTACCCAAAAGAGGTGGAGCCATAGCTCCCAGTGGGGGCAATACCTAGGTACCCCTCATAGACGGCGATGAAGATGGCCACCTATGCGATGGAGTTGGGGTTGAAGTTGTGGAGCTCCACGCCGTAGTAGTGTGGGAGCGCCCGCATGAACTGGTCCGCCGGCAGGCTGAGACCGCGCTCATGGAAGGCCACGAAGCTCATGATGTAGCCATCATGTGGCCTCAGCTTCGGCTTGGCCCCTGGAGCAATCCACTCCGGTCTGTTGGGGTCAGTAACCGGGCAGAGGAGGCCGTCGTCAACAAGCGACTGCAGCGTCGCTGCAGACACATCGGATGGACCCTAAGGATTCGCCTGAACGACAACAGCGCCGCTGGCCATGGATGCGGTGAAGAGCACGGCTATGGCGGTAAGGCATCCTCTCGCTACCTCTCTCTCTCTCTCTCTCGCCTTTCCACCCCCTTCTCCCTTCTTCTCCCCAGTGCTCTCTTTATTAACCGCGCATGCATAGTAATGTCCCATCCGTAGACATCGCATCATGTCCGACCAGAGCAACGGTAGGCACCGTTCTGTCTCCTCGAGAAACCACCTCAAAAGGCATGCCCACCGTTGTTAGCCGATGGGAGGGGAATATCCCCCACCCGATTCGTTTCAGACTAAGGAACAGGGCACCGAGCCCGTTACGGTCCAGGGGTTCGAAGGCTAGGCCCCCAAGGGTCTTGACAGCTACTCCAGGACAACAGAGTCAGGGATGACTATGGGCGAGCCCATACATGGCCGAGGCCCAAGCAAGCGATTGCTTGGGATGCCCTAAGTCGTGTCCGAGACCGGCAAGGAGGTCTCTGAATGGGATCCCACCGCAGGTAGGCATCGAGCCCCTGGGGCCAATCGAATGGCCCTAGGACCCACTAGAGAAGCCCTCTAGTACTTTTGGAGTGTGTCTCTAGACCACCAGCCGACCCCTATCGAATGGGGCATGGGCCTCCACTTGGACTTACCTGATAACAGCTCACCGAAGGTGTCATTGCTCGTGCCCACCGAGTGTAGCCTAGCATTCTCCACCCCTCCTTCCGAATGAAAAGGATGCGCGAGGGCCGCACAAAAAAGAAAGGGAAACTCCTGATTGCCCTCTTGCTCTGCGTAGAGGCTCGGGGGCTCTTCCTGCATACACGCTGAGGCCCAGCAACCCAAACTCGCACTCGGGGGCTCGGCAAAATGCGATAAAGGGCACCGAGCCTGTTACGGTCTAGGGGTTCGAAGGTTGGGCCCCCGAGGGTCTCGACAGCCGCCCTAGGACAATAGAGTCAAGGATGACTATGGGTGAGCCCATACATGGCCGAGGCCCAAGCAAGCGATTGCTTGGAATGCTCTAAGTCATGTTCGAGACCAGCAGGGAGGTCTCTGAATGGGATCCCACTACAGGGAGGCACCGAGCCCCTGGGGCCAATCGAACGGCCCTAGGACCCACTAGAGAAGCCCTCTAGTACTTTTGGAGTGTCTTTGGACCACCAGCTGACCCCTATCGAATGGGGCATGGGCCTCCACTTGGACTTACCCGATAACAGCTCACCGGAGGTGTCACTACTCGTGCCCACCGAGGGTAGCCTGGCATTCTCCACCCCTCCTTCCGAACGAAAAGGATGCGCGAGGGCCGCACAAAAAAGACAAGGAAACTCCTGATTGCCCTCTTGCTCTGCGCAGAGGCTCGGGGGCTCTTCCTGCATACACGCCGAGGCCTAGCAACCCAAACTCGCACTCAGGGGCTCAGCAAAACACGATAAAGGGCACCGAGTCCATTACGGTCTAGGGGTTCGAAGGCTGGGCCTCGAGGGTCTCGATAGCCGCCCTAGGACAACAGAGTCAGGGATGACTATGGGTGAGCCCGTACATGGCCAAGGCCCAAGCAAGCGATTGCTTGGGATGCCCTAAGTCGTGTCCAAGACTGGCAGGGAGGTCTCTGAATGGGATCCCACCGTAGGGAGGCACCGAGCCCCTAGGGCCAATCGAACGGCCCTAGGACCCACTAGAGAAGCCCTCTGGTACTTTTGGAGTGTGTCTCTAGACCACCAGCCGACCCCTATTGAATGGGGCATGGGCCTCCACTTGGACTTACCCGATAATAGCTCACCAGAGGTGTCACTGCTCGCACCCACCAAGGGTAGCCTAGCATACTCCACCCCTCCTTCCGAACAAAAAGGATGCGCGAGGGATGCACAAAAAAGATAGGGAAACTCCTGATCGCCCTCTTGCTCCACGCAGAGGCTCGGGGGCTCTTCCTGCAACCTAGCCGAGACCCAGCGACCTGAACACGCACTCAAGGGTTCGACAAACATGATAAAACCCCTCGCTCAATACGAGAAAAGCCCCTGGAGGAGTAAACCCACTCCTCCAGGGCCTCGGGGGCTACACCCGGCGGGTGAGCTCACGCGCACCCACCAAAGCCTCGAGTATGAAACACCATCCCACTAGGAGCTGCCATGAGCCAAGTCTCATCAAAACCTCAGGGAGAGCGCTCACGCTCCCCCCGAGGCTCGGGGGCTACTATCGGGTACCATAAAAGGGGTCCCCTAAGCAAGAACCAAAAAAATCGCTTAGACCTTGTAAAAATCAAAGCCAAGAGACAACCATCGGCAAACCCCCACCTTATTCGAGGCTCAGCTGGATCACCCGGCCCACCTCGGACAGTATCCTGCCTCGTTCGAGGCCCCGCACGTAAGGCCACAGACGAGGTACCGATTCTCCACCTGGCTTGAGGCCTCGCACGTAAGGCCTCAGACGAGGTGTCGATTCCCCGCCTCACCCGAGGCCCCGCACATAAGGCCTCGGATGAGGTACAGATTCTCCGACTCACCCGAGGCCCCGCTCGTAAGGCCTCGGAAAAGGTGCTGATTCTCCGCCTCGCTCGAGGCCCCGCACGTAAGGCCTCGGACGAGGTGCCCATTCTCCGCCTCGCTCAAGGCCCCGCCCATATGGCCTCGGACGAGGTACCAATTCTCTGCCTCACTTGAGGCCGGCTCGACAGCTACCCCATCATCGCCGCCTTGACCGGGACATCACATCCAAATAATGCGACCAACCACTTCCGCGACATCAGCCAAACGGTGGCTCGATACATCGGAGCAGCCAACGAGATGGGAGTCACATCGACGCCATGCCGCCCGGGATAGGACGGAGCAGGGGTTACCGGCCGCTGTGCTCGGCACTATGCCCATGACTAACACCTATGCGGCATTGTGCTGCCTAACCCAACCTGCTCCGAGGACAGCGCGGCGTGGAGAGTCAAGTCTGGGTCCCTATAGCCTCAGAATTAGTGCGCAGGACCAACTGCTCCCTCTGAGCCTCGGCTACCCTCTTTCGCACCCCTGTAGCCTCAGGACTCGTGCCCGCCGAGCCCCTCATGATGGTTCAGCCTCTGCACCAACTAGGCCTCAGCTCTCTATGTTGTCAACATACAGCGACCGGAACGTCGTCCACAGTATGCACCATGCCCTGCGTCAAGCCATTATAGGAGCTCCCATATCACACAGGATCAGGTGTGACCAGCGCGTCGCTCCAGTGCATCGAGGACAAGACCACTCCATCGACTATACCGCCATAGTAACAAGCTGCAGGGCTTTGACATACCACCTCTGCTCACAAAATGCCATGTAACGAACACATGTATCGCCCCCGTCCCCCCTTCAACTATAAAAGAGAGTGACCGGGGCCGTTTCTAAGGACGCACGCATAGACGGACGGAGACACACACATGCACACACGCAAGCAACGCTTAACGTTCTATAACTCACACTCCTCCAGGTTGCAAGAGATCAACATCTCAGGCAACCCACGCTGCTCCACGCAGAGACCTGGGACAAGCTCCCTCTCTCGCCTAGCTTGTAAACCCCTACTACAAGCACTTTGGTGCAAGGAATACAAGATTGCTCTCTTAGACTGGACGTAGGGCACCTATTGCCTAAACCAGTATAAACCTTGTGTCTCTTTGCATCACCATCTGGGATTAGGGGCACGCAGTACATTTTCACTAGCCGGTTGAGGACCCCCCGGTCCAAAACACTGACACCCACTCTCTCTAGTTCATCTCTCTCTACACTCTCTCACACTCAAGCAAGGAGAGGAGATGGAAAGGAAGAGAAAGGAGAGGGGATTGAAGCTTGGATGCAGCAAGAAATGGCCATGGAAACCACCTAGAAGCCCTCATCCACAAGAGGTAGGGGTTGGGAGAGGGAGGAGCCCTCTCAACCTTACCCAAAGGGAGCTACACTACTACAGAAAGCTAATCACCGCCGGCTCTAGAACCCCCATTACCGATGGTTTTGGCCCCCGGTGGTGTATGTCGGCAGTGATCGGCGACCATTATCTCTGCCAGTTGTGCGCCGATGGTGACGGTATTTTACCACCGTCAGTCCGGCGTACCATATGGCGGTGATGGTGTCTTACCACCGCTGGCCCGGCATATGATCTAGTAGTGATGGTGTAACTATCGATGCCAGGTCGGCGTACGATCCGGCGGTGATGAGGCGTTCATCAATGCTGGACCGGCATACCATCCGACAGTGATGGTGTAACCATTGACGTTGGGTGGGCATATGATCCGGTGGTGATGATGTAACCATCAATGCCGGCCCTGCGTACCATTCGGCGGTGATGATGTACCTATCATCGCTGGGGCAGAGTACCAATCGGTGGTGATGATGAACATATCAACGCCGGGCCATCCTATCATCCGGCGGCGATGACGAGAACATCAACACCGGATGGGCGTACCATCCAGCTATGATGACGAGAACATCAACACCGGTCTATTGTACCATCCGGCTATGATGACAAGAATATCAACGTCGGTCTAGAGTACCATCCGACGGTGATGTAGGTGCTATCGCATGTGGTCGGTGCTCCCTCCGGTGGTAATGAGGGGCAATGTCACCACCACCATTGTGTTTATTCCGACAGTAATGTTTTGTCCATTACCGCCGGTGTTACCACTATGCATCATTATTGTTCACCAACAATACAGAAATTTCATGGCCTACGCATTGCCAGCAACATATATATTTTTTAGAACACCACTGAGACAAATATCCATACAAAATGACAACGACATACATAGTTTTAAACCATAGCGACATAACGTCCAAATGCAATCACAGCGAATATATATAGTTTTTAGAACACAAGCAGACGTCCAAAATAAAACCTGTATTCCGAGGTCAGGAACTATAGCACCATGATTAGATAAGGTAATGGTCTCCATAATGAAACCGCCAAGATCTTCTTGCAGCTCAGATATCTCCAAAATGGTCAGCTCCACTAAAGATGACACTACTGTCTACAACACAAGAAAAAAGGTGAAACACAGTCAAGACAAGCTTTGCTGCATAGTCTAAGTAGGTCGCTAGATTGTCAATTGACTAAAGGGCTTCAGGGGCTAACCTCTGAGTTGGAGGAGAGATCATCGATGAGGCTGCATGTGCATCAGATTCATCCCACTCACGAAATCACCCCATAATGAAACTGCTAAGATCTTGTAGCCCAAATATCTCCAAAATGGTTAGCTCCACTAAAGATGATAGTACTGCCTACAACACAAGAGAAAAGGTGAAACACAGTTAAGACAAACTTTGCTGCATAGTCTAAGTAGGTCAATTGACTGAAGGGCTTTAGGGGCCAACCTATGAGCTGGAGGTGAGATCATAGATGAGGTTGCATGTGGATCAGATTCATCCCACACACGAAATCACTCCATAATGAAATCGCCAAGAGCTTGCAACCCAGATATCTCCAAATTGGTCAGCCAAAAATAGTGAGAGTGCATTCGTGTAAGATGATGTCAAAATGGACATATATAATGGTTCCTGCATTCACAATGTCCCCATGGAAAGTAGCTGGGCTGAACCACTCAACATGTAATGTGTACTACAAAACGAGTCATTTGCAACAAACTTACATGGCATGGCTACAAGTATGGAGGATATTTGACTTGTTAAACAGCAAGCCCTTTGTCAGTTGATCAAAAACTACAATCACTGGTTGGGTTTAAGAACCCCATCTTAACCTGCATTTGAGTATCTTGAACCTACAAAATAATTAAATGTGTAATTAGACACATTCACCTTGGTGTTCACATAAATGCATTTATATATACTAACAAAGCTAAAATGGTTGATCCATCACCTAATATGCCTGCAAAGGGCGAACTTTTTTGTAAAATTGATACAACTTCTTCTTGATCCATGACACCAATTGCCTCCACGGGTTGTCCGACATTGTGTTCACTAACCATGGGTGCCTACACAATACTTAGGCTATAAGTTTATTCCTGGAAATAGCTACTACGGATATGCACATGGATTACCATCCTTGTCGTTTGACTCTAGGTTGAGTGTGATGATTCCAGCAAAACCATCAGCCGCTGCTACTTCATTCGCAGTGTACATCATCCCCTAATTTGGTAGAAAAAGTCCTAACAAAAAACAATGTGCACGGGGTCAACATATTCCGTGTATGAACTCTCTCTGTCGACAAACAAGCTAAGATCCTGATTGGTTGGCTTCCAAAATTTGCCAAACCAAAGATTTGGTAAGCCATGATTTTGGCTATTATTTTGTTGGCTACCAAATCTTGCCAACCTCTCACATTTGGCTTGCCGAATCTATGGCAACTTTTTTACCTAACTTTGGCTTGCCAAATCTTTGGCATGGCATATATATAGTTTTAGAATACACCACCTATGTGTACTGAAGTTTTTAACCCAAAATTAACAACAATTTGAGAACATCCACAGCATTCGAAAGGGAAATTAAAATAAAATCTACAATTCTGATGCTAATTAATTATGATTACCTCAGAGGTAATGTGCGGGGTGGCGGGTGGGTAGCCAGACGCGACCGCCACAAGGTTACGCTGGTGGATGGGAGGACCCCCAGCGAGAGGCGATGTCGACGCCCTGTGGCCTTAGGTTCTAGATGCTCCTATCCACCCCTCATTATCGAGGTGCCCCTCCACCTCACCCGCTCTATGCCATCCCTCGTGTTGGCAGCACCATTCAACGGTGGCCCTTCTACTAGCGGATGGGAGGACCCCCCAGAGAGAGAAGAGGTTGACGCCCCGTGCTGTTCGGTTCTAGATGCTGCTGTCCATCGCTCGCCATCAAGCTGCCCGTCCACCCTGCCCGCTCTCTGCCATCCCTTGGGCTCATAGCACTGTTCGTCGGAGGCCCTTGCACCGGCGGATGGGAGGACTCAGCAAGAGCCGAGGTCGACGCCCCATGGCCTTAGGGGCAGCTCGATGATGAGCGGGCACGAGAGCATCTCGAACCTAAGGAGAGCATTTTGCCAGAGGGGAGGGTGGGGAATGGAAATTTTGGGGGAAGGCATTTCCCCCTCCCGCCCAGCGCTATTTTATAGCTACTGAATATCACTGCTGGTGTGTCAAAGGAGCCAGCGTAGATACTTTGATCATCATCGCTGTTTCATGGCTGCTCGGTGGTGTTGCTTCATTTCTACCCTGCCAAACGCGGACATATAATTGCATCAAGAACCCTATGATACGGCGAATACAGTAGACATGGAAGAGCGTACACCATGGCATAGATGCGGTGCCAGGTCTATTTTGACTTTGGGGCATGAGCAAAGACAAAATTGTCCTTCCAGTTTGCAATGGTACAATACAACGATAAAATCGGCCGTTGGCCGTTATTCTATAACGGCCTTAGCTTTCTTCCCCCTTTGTGCTAGGGTTTGTCGCCCCTGATGCCAACCACTGCTCTCGCCCCCCTACTCCTCTCCTCTTCGTTCCCTTACTTCTGGCAACACCATGTCTCGTCAGATGGATTGCTCGTCGTCATAGAGCAAACATCCTCGAAGGCTGCCGTATGTAGAAGAAGACGATGTTGGGGAAGAGACAGGCCTCCCTATAATTATTTGTGATGAGTACGGCATGGAGATGGTGATTGAGCTTCAGTCAAAGACTGACACTAATCCTGGTCGTTTGTTCTTCAAATGCCCAAGGAACAATCCCTAGGTAAGCATCTGCTCATCTCTTGTTTTGGTTGGATGCAGTCATAGATTTCATCTAGTCTTTTGAGTGCATCTATTTTGTTTCCCTTGATTTTTTTTATAGGTCCGACTGAGGTGCAAGTTTTATGAATGGCAATGAGACTATTTGAAAAACTAGTGAAAATGGGTAGGGTTGTGATTCACCTAGAACCTGGACAAGCAGATTCTCCAGATTCTCATGCACGATTTGGGGAAAATGAAGAAGCAAATTCAACAACACAGAGATTGGTGCCTGCTGAGGCAAACGTAGTGCAATCCTTGCTTACAATTGTTAGGCTTTTCACACTAGTGGTTGGTGCTGCTGTTGCGGTTGCAATAATGTATCTTTTCAAATAGTGTTGTATCTGTACTTGCTATGATCTTCATCTCTGGTTACAGAGGAGTAGAACTTATTAGCTGAACCATGTTTATTCATGATTAATGTATTGTTTCTGGGTCTGCTAATTAACTCAACCTTGTTTGTTGATGTTCAATTTGTTGTGCTCAAGGATTGATGTAATCTCAAGGCATGTTGTCTATTGATGTTCATTGTGTTGTGCTCAAGGATTGATGTAATCTTAGGGCACGCTATTTGTTGATGTTCAATGTGTTGCATTGAAGGATTGATGTAAGAGATCTCACGGCCAAATGGTGTGTTGAAGGATATATGGATCATGTGGACCGATAGCTTTCAAGAGAAGTTTGTTTGTTTGTTTGTTTTAGTAAATAGGAGGGGCTTGCGTCCCTGAAAGCTCTAGTTTGGTTTTGGTGAATTGATGAAACCCTAAGTGCTAACCTAGTTTATCAAAGTGATCATGAGATAGATAGCACATTTCAAGTGCTGAAGCAAATGAAGATCATGACACGATGATGGTGATGCCATGGTAATGATCAAGTGCTTGGACTTGAAAAGAAGAAAGAGAAAAACAAAGGGCTTAAGGCAAATATATAAATGGTAGGAGTCTTTTTGTTTTGGTGATCAAGACATTTAGTGAGTGTGATCACATTTAGGTTCGATAGCCGTACTATTAAGAGGGGTGAAACTCGTATCGAAATGCGATTATCAAAGTGCCACTAGATGCTCTAACTCATTGCATATGCATTTAGGATCTAGTGGAGTGCTAAGACCCTTGAAAATGTTTTGTGAAAATATGCTAACACACATGTTAGGGTAAGAAACTTCATCGGCAGATAGTCCGACGGTGCCACCGGTGCCCTATATAGAAAAGACAGGGTTTCACAAAGTGTACCGGATGCTGGCCTCAACTGGACCAGCGCATCCGGTCAGTGGACACAGTGAAGATGCTGGCATCGGTCTTCGACTGGATGCTAGGTCACTTCGTGACCGGACGCTGATGGGGTGCGTCCGGTCCTACTGATGTGGAAGCGCACACAAGAGACAGTGAGTGACCGAACGCTGGGTGAGTCTGGTCGAGCATGACCGGACGCATCTGGTCGTGAGTGGATGCTTATTGGAAATGACCGGATGCTGGGGTCCTATGTCCGGTCGTGGCATGGTGCTATGTCCAGTCATCGAGCGTAGGTTGGTGATTGTCTCCGGCTTCAATCATGGTAATTGTGAGGGGTTCTTGACCTTTCCCTAGCAGAGAGCCAAAAGGTACTCTAGTAAATTGCTCGTGACTTGTGTGATCCTCATCTTGTGTTGGTTGTGTGGCACCCTATTGAGGGTTTGGCGTGTGATGCCAATTAGTGCGTGAACCTCCAAGTGAGTGAATCGCCACAACGAGGACTAGCTTGCCGGTAAACAAGTGAACCTCGGTAAAAAATCATTGTCATCCATTGATTCCGAGGTGATTGGTCTTCATTGGTATTCATCCTTGTGATTGATTGGTTCACTCCTCGATACAGTGGTATAACTATCTTGCTCTCTCTCTCTTTACATTACCGCAAACTAGTTGTCAAGCTCTTTAGTGTAGCTAGTTGTGAGAGCTTGTTAGTTTGGTTAGTGTGGCTCTTTAGTTATCTTTCGAGAGCACACTAACTTAGTGTAGTGCCATAGCCATTGTGTGGTTAGAGATAATAGAAACTAGAATTGTGGTTGGTGGCTTGCATTTTTGGTAGGATAGCACAACACTTGCTTCGCCTCATAATTGTCTAACCGGTTTGTTAAGTGTTGTTGTAGAAATTTTTAATATGCTATTCACCCTCCCTCTAGCTATTAGACCTTTCAAGTGGTATCAGAGCCGAGGTCACCGTGATTTGAGGCTTAACAACCTTCGGTGTAAAAATGGCTCAAATCAACAACATTAAGAAGCCACCCCAATTTGATGGCTCAAACTATCCCTATTGGAAGGCTAAGATGACAACTTATATCAAGTCAATCAATAGGAAGGTTTGGAAGGTGGTAGAGACCAAGGTTGAGATTGATGATGAAGAGGCTTTCACCGCCGCCGAAGAAATACTACTCCAAAATAATGACATTGCTCTTAGTGCTATCCATAATGCTTATCAAGAATATTGAGAGAGCTCATGAGGCATGGAAGAAATTGGAGGAATCATTTGAGGGCACTCAAGCCGTAAAGGGTGCAAAGGCATACATTCTCAAAGAGAAGTTTGTAAGTTTCAAGATGAATGAGGATGAGAGTGTGCCGGAGATGTTTCATAGGCTTCAAGTGCTTGTCAATGATCTTAAAACACTTGGAGAAGAGGTGAAGGACAAGGACTTCTCCCACAAGTTCTTGAGATGCTTGCCTTCAAAATTTGGCACATTGGTCACTATTCTAGTGAGGAGTGGTTTGAAAACCATGACACCAAACCAAGTGTTGGGAGATATAATGACCGATGATACATATAGAGATGATGATGAGAAGGAAGAAAAGAAGGAGAAGAAAGATGAGAAGAAAGATGAGAAGAAGAAGAGTGACATTCAAGGCCACATCATCCAAAGGCAAGGCAAAGCAAGATACATCAAGTGAAGATGATTGCTCATGGGATGATGATGATGATGATGAGAAGATGGCTCTCTTTGTCAAGAGATTTGGCAAGTTCATGATGAAGAAGGGCTACCGTGCTAGAAGAAAGAAGTCTTCATTCAAGAACAAGGAAGAGTCAAGAAGATGCTTCAATTGTGGAAGCAAAGATCATCTTGTTGCTCAATGTCCATACAATAGCGACAAAGATGATGACAAGAAGAACAAGAAGGAAAAGAAAGAGAAGAAGGACAAGATGACCTTCAAGAAGAAGAAGGGTGGTTCATATGTAGTCATTTGGGATAGTGATGCTTCCTCAAGCGATGATGACGATAGTGATGATGATAAGACCACCAAGAAGAAGGCACTTGCAAGCATTGCTATTAATGATAAGCCTTCTCTCTTCGACACTTCATCATGCTTCATGGCTAAGGCCACTAAGGTACAAATTTGTGATGATGGAAGTGATAAGGAACATGATAATGAAAATAAAAATGAAAGTGATAGTGATGATGATGAACCTACTAAGGATGAACTATTTGACATGCTAGAAGATGCTAAAGAACACTTTGGCATTAAGAGAAGGGAATGCAAAAGCTTACGTAAGGAACTAAAAGCCCTTAAGCAAGCCTTTTATGAGCTCAATGCATCTCATGAGAGGCTAGGGGAAGCCCATAAGAAGCTTGGCAAGGCTCACAAAAAGCTTAAAAAGGCTCATTCCTCTTTGCTTGATGAGCAAAATAAAAAGAAGCATGTAGAGACTTGTAATGTAGGCTTAACTTGTGATATAATTGATGAATCATTATCTATGCCTACCATTATTGCTCCCGCTAACCCTTCTCGTAGTACTTCTACTTCCACTTCATCTAGTAGTGATGGTTTCACTTGTGATGCATCACTAATGGTTGAGAATGAGAACCTCAAGAAGGAGGTCAATAAGCTCACTCACACCTTGGCTAAGGCCTATGGTGGTGAGGACCACTTGCTTATGTGCTTGGGTAGCCAAACAGCTTCTCTCTACAAAGAGGGATTGGGCTATACCCCCAAGAAAGGCAAGGCAGCGTTTACTCCTCACAAGACTAGTTTTGTGAAGAACAATGGTCGGTTTTGCACTAGTTGCAAGCAAGTTAGTCATGCAGAGCAAAAGTGCATGAACAAGAAGTCACAAGCTAATGTGTCCTCCATTAAGCTTGATTCTTTCTATATGCTTACCAAAGGTGCAAATGGTGTCAAGGCTAAGTTCATTGATAAACTATGGATGTGCTCAAAGAAGAAAGCCATTTGGGTGCCAAAGAACTTGGTCACTAACCTTCAAGGACCCAAGCAAGTTTGGGTACCTAAAAAGAATTAATCTTCTTTTGTAGATCAATTACAAAGCTAGAGGAAGGCATTGGGTTCTTGATAGTGGGTGCACTCAACACATGACCGATGATGCAAGAATGTTCAACTCAATCAACACCAATGGCAATAGTGGTTATGATAGTATCACATTTGGTGACAATGGCAAAGGCAAGGTCAAAGGGCTTGGTAAGATTGCAATATCCAATGACATGAGCATTTCCAATGTGTTGCTAGTAGAGAGCTTGAACTTCAATTTGCTATCCATGGCTCAATTGTGTGATCTTGGATTTAAATGCATATTTGGGGTAGATGATGTAGAGATCATAAGTGTAGATAGCTCTAATTTGATCTTCAAAAGCTTTAGATATGAGAATCTATACTTGGTTGATTTCAATGTTAGTGAAGCTAAATTATCTATATGTCTATTCACTAAGTCTAGCATGGGTTGGTTATGGCATAGAAGGCTTGGTCATGTTGAAATGAAATAATTGAATAGATTGGTTAAGCATGACTTGGTTAGAGGCTTGAAAGATGTGTTTGAGAAGGATAAGCTTTGTAGCTCTTGTCAAGCCGGCAAACAAGTTGGAAACACCCATCCTAAGAAAAGCATGATGAGCACTAGTAAAGCATTTGAGTTATTGCACATGGACTTGTTTGGGCCAACTCAATACACTAGCATTGGTGGAAACAAATATGGCTTTGTGATAGTCAATGATTATACTAGATACACTTGGGTATTCTTTCTAGTGGATAAAAGTGATGTGTTTGCAACATTCAAATCATTTGTCAAGGGCATTCACAATGAGTTTGAAACAACCATCAAGAGAGTTAGAAGTGACAATGGTAGTGAGTTCAAGAACACTAGAATTGATGAGTTATATGATGAATTTGGAATTAGACATCAATTCTTGGTCAAGTACACTCCATAATCAAATGGCCTTGTTGAGAGGAAGAATAGAACTCTCATTGATATGGCAAAGGTCTATGCTTAGTGAGTACAATGTGAGTCAATTTTTTTGGGCCGAAGCTATCAACATGACTTGCTATTGTAGCGACCGCCTCTATTGTCACCCATCGAAAGAGAAGACACCATATGAGCTCTTGAATGGTAGAAAGCCCAACATTGCATATTTTTGGGTCTTTGGTTGCAAATGCTATATCTTGAAGAAACGCACTAGATTGGGCAAGTTTGACAGGAAATGTGATGACGGATTACTACTTGGATACTCAACTACTAACAAAGCATATAGAGTTTGGAATTTGGATAGTGGTACTCTTGAGGAAGTTCATGAGGGTGAATTTGATGAAACGAAGGGTTTACAAGAAGAGAATGAGAACTTGGAAGATGTTAGAGGCATTCCACTTTCAAATGCCATGAAGAACATGGATGTTGGTGAATTAAAGCCTAGGCAAGTGAATGATGATGAAGATGATCAAGTACAAGTGCTCTCTAACTCAAATGTGCAAGATGATACAAATCAAGCTAGTACAAATGGCTCTCATGACAATGAACAAAATCAAGTGGCTAGTACATCATCTCAACCCAATGATGAAGCAAGTGCAAGCAATCAAGTTTCAATACTCCAACCAACCAATATTGCAAGGGATCATCCATTGGACACTATCATTAGTGATATTTCAAGAGGTGTGCAAACTAGATCAAGATTGGCCTCATTTTGTGAGCATTTCTTATTTGTGTCATCCATTGAACCAAAGAAGATAGATGAAGCATTGAAAGATGT
Source organism: Miscanthus floridulus (assembly GCF_019320115.1). NCBI lineage: Eukaryota > Viridiplantae > Streptophyta > Magnoliopsida > Poales > Poaceae > Miscanthus > Miscanthus floridulus. Next base: position 64,604,055 of record NC_089595.1, read on the forward strand.
TGATTGGGTGAATGCTATGCATGAAGAATTGAATAACTTCACAAGAAATCAAGTATGGGAATTGGTAAATAGACTAAAGGGACACAATGTGATTGGTACCAAATGGGTCTTTAGAAATAAGCAAGATCAAGATGGGATAGTAGTAAGGAACAAAGCAAGGTTGGTAGCATAAGGATATACACAAGTTGAAGGTCTTGACTTTGGAGAAACATATGCCTCGGTTCCTAGATTGGAAGCAATTAGAATCTTATTAGCCTATGCTTGTGCCCACAACATCAAGCTCTATCAAATGGATGTCAAGAGTGCATTTCTCAATGGTTACATAAATGAAGAAGTATATGTTGAGCAACCTCCCGATTTGGAAGATGACAAGAAGCCCGACCATGTGTATAAGTTGAAGAAGGCATTGTATGGCTTAAAGCAAGCACCTAGAGCATGGTATGAGAGATTGAGAGACTTCCTACTCTCTAAAGGGTTCATGATGGGCAAGGTTGACACCACTCTTTTCACCAAGAAGATTGGCAAAGACTTATTTGTGTTACAAATCTATGTTGATGACATCATATTTGGATCAACCAATCAAGACTTTTGTGAAGAGTTTAGAAAGATAATGGCTAATGAGTTTGAAATATCCATGATTGGAGAGTTAAGTTACTTCCTTGGTCTTCAAATCAAGCAATTGAAAAATGGTATATTTGTGAGTCAAGGCAAGTACATCAAAGACATGCTCAAGAAGTTTGGCATGAGTGATAGCAAAGCCATTAGTACACCAATGGGAACATATGGCAACTTGGATAGTGATGCAAGTGGAAATATGGTGGATCAAAAATTGTATCGGTCTATGATTGGAAGCCTACTCTACGTGACCACATCAAGGCCGGATGTCATGTTTAGTGTATGCATGTGTGCAAGATTTGAAGCCTCACCAAGAGAAAGTCATTTGAAATCTACAAAGAGAATATTGAGGTACTTGAAGCATACACAAATTATTGGCTTGTGGTATCCCAAAGGAGCAAAGTTTGAGCTAGTTGGTTACTCCGACTCGGATTATGCGGGATGCAAGGTTGAAAGGAAGGACACCTCAGGCACATGTCAATTGTTGGGAAGATCACTTGTTTCATGATCATCAAAGAAGCAAAATAGTGTTGCATTATCAACCGCCAAAGCCGAATACATATCTGTCGGTAGTTGTTGTGCACAAATACTTTGGATGAAGGCCACCTTGAATGACTTTGGAATCAAGTTTAAGAAAGTGCCATTGCTATGTGATAATGAGAGTGCAATCAAGTTGACCAACAATCTGGTTCAACATGCAAGAACAAAGTACATTGATGTTTGCCACCATTTCATAAGAGATCACCAACAAAAAGTGGACATTTGCATTGAGAGTGAAGGCACTGAAGATCAACTTGCTGATATATTCACCAAGCCATTGGATGAGAAGAGGTTTTGCAAGCTAAGAAATGAATTGAACATACTTGACTTCTCAAATATGTGTTGATGCACCCCCCACTCATATGACATGTTTCTCCTTCGAGCAATCCAAGGTAAAAGTTGATTGGCATGCCATACATCCTTGCTAAGGACATGTTTTAGTGCATCTAGATATCTTTCACATTTGATAGGCTTATTAATAAAAATCAAATGATTTTGATGATTGTATGGTACCACTATTGCTTCTATGCTATTTTGATCTAGTGGTAGCATATGACATGTTTGTGGGCTTGTAAACCTAGTGTTTGATCTAGAAAATGAGCTCTAAGTGTTTAACTCAACATGGTACAAGATAACCCTTATTTGGAGGTGTGAAGAAGCTTGTCCTTGGATCAAACCGAGTTAAATATCTTTGGCAAGTATTCTAGATTGGACCAAATTTGGGAATTGATCCTCATCCCATTGATTGACATTGATAATCTGAACCTATCTATATTTTGAACCTTTGTGGTCATTGATGACAAAGGGGGAGAAAAACAAAGATATTAGTGCACTAAGATAGTGAAAAGACAACAAAGGGGGAGAACTTGACATAGGGGCAGAGATATGACAAAGGAAATGGATCAATTAAAATTTTGAGCACACAAGTAGGGGGAGCAACCTCATGAACTTGTATGGTGCATTTAAATGTGCATTTCATATGTTTGCTTGTATGACACAAGTTTTAAATTTCAATATCCATGCTTATGTGGTGTATGCTAGTTGTAGGTTTAAATGATGAAATGAAAAACTAGCATGCATAGGTTATCTAGTGATTTCATTTGCAAGTGGTATCGAGCTAACCATGATGCTAAGAATGGTATATTGGTGCACTCCGATTGGTATCAGGCTTCAAAGGTTCATCTTTTATACCTTAGCATCATTTGGTAGACATTGTCTCCTATATTTCCTATCTAATCATATGTGCAAGCTATAATCCAAACTCTTAGCACATATGTAGAGGGAGCAATTGCTACCATACAGGGTTCATGAAACTTGTCCATATCCTTTTACACATGGTAAATATGCTTGGGCAAGCAACATTGATTCAATTGAATTTCAATTCATATCTTTGTGTAAGGGTTGTCATCAATTACCAAAAAGGGGAGATTGAAAGCTCTAGTTTGGTTTTGGTGAATTGATGAAACCCTAAGTGCTAACCTAGTTTATCAAAGTGATCATGAGATAGGTAGCACATTTCAAGTGGTGAAGCAAATGAAGATCATGACACGATGATGGTGATGGTAAAGATCAAGTGCTTGGACTTGAAAAGAAGAAAGAGAAAAACAAAAGGCTCATGGCAAAGGTATAAATGGTAGAAGCCATTTTGTTTCGGTGATCAAGATACTTAGCGAGTGTGATCACATTTAGGTTTGATAGTCGTACTATTAAGAGGGGTGAAACTCATATCGAAATGCGGTTATCAAAGTGCCACTAGATGCTCTAACTCATTGCATATGCATTTAGAATCTAGTAGAGTGCTAACACCCTTGAAAATGTTTGTGAAAATATGCTAACACACATGTACACAAGGTAATATAGTTGGTGGTTGGCACATTTGAGCAAGGGTAAGAAACTTCACCATCGGATAGTCTGACGGTGCCACCAACGCCCTATACAGAAAAGACAGGGTTTTACATAGTGGACCGAACGCTGGCCTTAACTAGACCAGCGCGTCCGGTCAATGGACGCAGTGAAGATGCTGGCATCGGTCTTCGACCAGATGCTGGGTCACTTTATGATCGGACGCTGATGGGGTGCATCTGGTACTGCTGATGTGGAAGTGCACATAGGAGACAGTGAGTGACCGGACGCTGGGTGAGTCCGGTGGAGCATGACCGGACACGTCCGATCGTGAGTGGATGCTTATTGGAAATGACCGGACACTAGGGTCCTGCGTCCGGTCGTGGCACGGTGCTATGTCCGATCATCACTTGACCATTGGGATCGGACGCTCAGTATTTGAAGAGAGAGATGATGTGGCAGCCATCCGTTGACTAGATGCTAGCAGGGTGCATCCGGTCGATCTGACCGGAGCATTCGGTCACCCCGAGTTGTGCCCAGTGAAGGGGTAGAATGACTCTATTTCGTGGGGGCTTCTATTTTAGCCCCATGGCTGGCTCAAGCTCACTCTCTTGACCATTTGCATTGATATAGCAACCGTGTGAGCTTAGCCAAAGCCCTCCCACTCATCTCCATTATAGATTCAACGTCTTTGAGAGATAGGGAATGAATCCAAGTGCATTGCTTGAGTGTTTTGCATCTAGAGGCACTTGGTGTTCATGTTTCACTATGGGATTTGTGTGTTACTCTTGGTGGTTGCCGTCACCTAGATGTCTTGGAGCAGCGACGATCATCGAGCGGAGGTTGGTGATTATCTCCGGCTCCGATCATGGTGATTGTGAGGGGTTCTTGACCCTTCCCCGACAGAGAGCCAAAAGGTACTCTAGTAAATTGCTCATGGCTTGTGTGATCCTCATCTTGTATTGGTTGTGCGACACCCTATTGAGGGTTTGGCGTGTGATGCTAATTAGCGCGTGAACCTCCAAGTGAGTGAATCGCCACAACGAGGACTAGCTTGCCGGCAAGCAAGTGAACCTTGATAAAAAAATCATTGTGTCATCCTTTGATTCTGAGGTGATTGGTCTTCATTGGTATTGATCCTTGTGATTGATTGGTTCACTCCTCGACACAGCAGTATAACTATCTTGCTCTCTCTCTTTACATTACCGCAAACTAGTTGTCAAGCTCTTTAGTATAGCTAGTTGTGAGAGCTTGTTAGTTTGGTTAGTGTGGCTCTTTAGTTAGCGTTTGAGAGCACACTAACTAAGTGTAGTGCCATAGTCATTGTGTGGTTAGAGACAATAGAAACTAGAATAGTGGTTGGTGGCTTGCATTTTTGATAGGCTAGCGCAACACTTGCTTTGCCTCATAATTGTCTAACTGGTTTGTTAAGTGTTGTTGTAGAAATTTTTAATAGGCTATTCACCCCCTCTAGCCATTAGGACCTTTCAGCCCCTACTGAACTTTCCTGTTTGGTTGCTAGCCACACTTTGCCACACTTCACCTTAGGCATGATTCTATTGGGCTCCACATGGCATAGAGTTAATAAGTGTGGCAAGATTCCCTTAGGCATGGTGAAGTGTGGCAATCAATTTGCTAGCCACACTTTTTGTGGCTTGCCACACTTGGCTAAGGTTGGTTGTGGTAGACTATGGATAGGAACCAAACATGCCTAATTACAAAAAGGGGAAAATCAGGGGGGTTATGAGACAAAGAAGCAAACAAAATAGATTAGTTCAATTACAATCTTTGCTCTAGCCATGAGTTAGTTAATAAAAGATAACTTTGCTATCAAAGATGACTTGATTTCGTTCACTCCAAAAAATCCAAGCCATTAACATGAACGAATCCATGAATTCAACACACTGTTTTTAGATATGTCTTCATTTCATTCTTTTCAAAAGATCCAAGCTACTAGATTACCAAGTAATTACACTAAACTTACTAGATTGACGATTTTTCCCTTCTAGCAACTACATTAAGGTCTTTCCAAAATGCTCAAGCCATTGATCCACGAAGTTAAGACACTGATTGGGGATTTGCTTTTTCCCCTCCTAGCTTACTAGATTAGACTGCATTTCGATCGAACTTACTAGATTAGACTGCACAAAAGTACCAACCATAACTACTTCACGTCGAACTAATTAAAACTAACTTACTAGATTAGACAACACAGTAGGACTACCTATACTAAACTAATCCGAATCCTTGGTGCTGGAGGATCCGCATTCCTTCTTGTGCCTCTTTGCTAGAGGCATAGCCTTATCACCACTGTCCCCACTGGCACCGTTGTCGCCACCGCCACCGTTGTCCCCACCGCCGCCGTTGTCGGTCCGTGCCACCGTCGCTATTGTCACCGCCATCATCGTCATCATCCTCGTCCTCTTTGTCTTCCTCCTATTTGTCATCCTCCTTGTCCTCCTCCATTGGCTCTGGCTCTTCACTAAAGAGGGCGTAGAGTTTGTCATCTGACCACCCCTCGTCGGGGTCATAGTAGCTGCTTATGTCGCTCTCCGACGAGAGGAGTGGCGGCGGCGAGTGCTCCTCATTGGAGGAGTCATCCCACGACGGCAAAAAGTCAGCCATCGCTGGAGGATCAGAGTCACTGGAGGAGTGCTGGTGAACCAGATTGTGGTGGAGGAGATTGGGGTTTCCTCTATAGTATGATGGAGGAGTTTAGGGTTTTCACAGTGGTGTGCGGTGCAAGAGTGGTGTGGCTAATTAAATAATTAGGCGAACATTGAAGGAAAGCATTATGCCTCGGGGACTGCAACCGCCGCCTCCTCAGCTAGTGTTGCCTATGAAACCCAAGCGGCGTCTATTTGGGCTCCACCGTCGAGATCGAATTGAATGTACCACACACAGAGAGGTATAGTGCACTTACAAAACAGCATCGGATCACTTTGTCAAAGCAATCTAAAGCAGGACAACATGATCACCGGATGATATGCACTAGGAAAGTGAAACGGTGAATACAAAGGGGAATACAACAATTAATGTTCTGAGGACGTTTTGCATACAATCTTGGTAAATTCAACTTATTGCACCATCTTTGGATCAAAACATATTCCATGGTGTACAATGATTTTTATTCATCCGTTAATCTGAATGTACAATGGTTGTTGTTTGTCATGTAATGAGTAGCGGGACATGACCAATTCAACTTGCATGTATAGTTCAACTTGGAGTGAACTCCTTATTCTCTAATGAATGTGATGCCAAAGGAAGCTAAACATTGATTCAGGCTATTTTTGGATGCATGTGTATCTACTCCAATCCATTTGAACACATGTGGATTGAGATGAATACATGTGCATCCAAACAAGGCCTCCAGTTGGAATTGAGAGAAGCTCATACCGAATAATACTCCGATGAGTTAGCACTTCATCACCGTATCATACTACAGAGAAAGCCTTTGTATTTTTTAGGAACACGTGTAGGTAGGAACTAGCGAGGAGGCATGGAGTACTATAGGGACCCTACCATGCTGCATGCACGTGCTCATAGTGACCACATTGATATTTGTATGAATTTTTCAAAAATAAGTTTCCATGTTTCCACGTATTAGGTGGTTTCCACCAAATATTTCTTTGTACTTATGTTGTTTATATCTCTTTGTTTTTTATTTTCCACCGCTGAGGGGAGTTAGTCACCATTGGTACAAGGATATGCGTATTAACATGCGCTACTGCCTTAGTTGCTAACTAGTGCATTTGTCATTCACCTTGCTTATTTCTCAACTTGAATCAGCCAATTTAGTGCATTACTAAGTCCAAATCCATTAGCCAATTCAGTACGAAATAGACTCAAACTGAGTCGAACATCACACAATAATATCAATAAATTGCATTACATTCAAAGATTACAAGATGTACAATAACAAAGACCTATCGAGTTAGGGATTTCCCTATACACGACTGCAACTCAGCCCTATGGTGGGGAGCATCCTCACGAAGCTTCCACTAACATCCCTCTGAGAGCAGAAGGGGCCACGAGGAGACCAACCAGCACCGAAAACCAAGTGAAAGAGAGGAACAGCCAACACAAAATGACGTCCAAGCCTCTAAATTGATACACTAGGCTAAGCAGGGCACATTTTGGTTCCGTGACAACCACTTGTCACAGGAACACCATTGCAGAATACCCCACTCACCGAGGTCCAGTGTGTCACACCCCGAAACTTCTAATTTTGGGTTGTGCATAGAAAACACTAATTAAAATAAATGTTTTGATATTTGGATAAAATTTACCAATCTTAGTTTGAACTAGCGTAAATTTAGTTATAGGAAAAATGTGAATTTTCAAGCTTTTCCAAATCAATTTGACGAGCTATTGCTTGATGTGATGCTTGGTTGTTGATTTATTTCATGTTGTGAGAAAAGATTTTTAAAATGCGCTTAGTAAGTCGATCTTCTTTCTCCAGCAATTCTTAGTCTTTCTCACGGATCAAATTCCTTGTTTTCCAACTTAATATTTGCTTGAGAAGTATCCTAAAATCTTTTCCATGAAATCCAAATCACTCCTTCTTGCTCACTATTCATCAACCTATCTCCATGGATACCTCGGGAATTTCTTTGGCTTTTTCCGAAAGTTGTTCCCACTTGTTTGTGAGCATAATCTAATTTTTAAATGCTCCAAAATATCTTTTCATGAGCTCCAAATACTTTATTTGGGTTCATTATGTTCAAAAGTGTCTTGAAGAATTTTCCTAGAATTTTTGGAGCCATCGGAGTATTTTTCGTGGGCTAAAAATCAATTCTGGACTTTTCTAGAATTATTTTAATCCCAAAATTAATTAAATATGAAAATAATAAAATATCTTGTTTTTCCACCGACCTCAAAACCCTACACTATATATATGCCGGTGTTCCTCTCGACACGAGCTTTCCAGAAGTACGGCCCGTTTCGCGAGACGCCACCCGTAGCTCGCTACATCTATCGCCGAAGTTCTGAAAAAACTAGGTTTCCGGCGAACTTCCGGCGAGCTTTTCCGGCCATCTCGTCTGTTCCCAATGACAACTGCCACCACTAGAAGGTAGCCCTCTTCGTCCTCTATGTCGTCATCTCTTTGTTTTCACGAATCCGTGAACGTTTGATTGTTTCCCTAACGGTTCTCTCTCTTTCCCGACGAGGACATCCATGGCCGGCATCTTTCCTTCTCCGTTCCGGCCAGAGCTGGTCCCGTGCGCCGCCACCAGGAGGTCGACCGCGCAGCTGCCTGATGCCCCAGCCTCGCGCGTTCACCCCCGCGCTTCGGCCCCTGGTCATGCGCGCTCTGCTTGGCTAGGCAAGGCCGCCGATGCACCTTGCACGGTGGTGCGGGTCAGCCTGGCTCTGCGGGCCTTGTGGCCTGGCGTCACGCTGTCGCCGGCCGCGATCGGTCGGTCATCCCTGCTTGCTGGTCGAAGCCCCCTCCTCTCCCTACGTGGTGGAACAAAGCAGCAACAGCAGTTTCCCCATGGCTGCGTACGTGAAGACGAACAGAGGTACAAGATGAACGTATTTACAAGTTTGCCATTCCTTATTTACAGAATTGCCATTGATCTTTTATCCTCCGCCGTGAAATCATTTTTAGTCCGATTCGAGTGATTCTCGTTGCGTTAGTTTCGTGTCGAAGCGCTCTACGCAGTAGTGTCAATAGTTTTTTCATGTCACATGTTTTTGCATATATAGATAAATATTAAATTGATTAATGCAAATGAGTTTCTAATTAGAGGCAATATAGTTTCTTATATGACAATTCTTTTACAAATGAGTATTGATTAGCTTAATGGAAACATCAATATGTTTTATAAATATAATTTACTTAGCCCCATAACGCTTCATATTCACTTTGAATAGCCTTTATACGGTTAAACTTTCTAAATAAATTATGCAATAATGTTTATAATTTAAAATATGATTAGTTTAACCATATTACATATAATAGACGCAGATGCTCTCAAATATTTATTTCTTTTGCAAAGTAAATTTAAAATGACTTTAATATGTTTTTCCATATATAGTTAAACATGTTGGTTTAATTTATATATACATGCAACTAGTTTTATAACTAAAAATCAATATATAGGTTTTATACTTCGGTATTTTATATATAAATATTAATATGATTAATTGTTATCACCAATGTACTTTTGAGTTATAAGTTATTTAGCTTAAGCCGCATGATATGTAGTTTGAGTAGGTGTTTCACATGTCCTTTTATTTTTCAAAGTTAGTGTTTAATTTGCTTAAATATATAACAAAATTGATAGGTAACATATGACTAGATTTAACTTGGCTTTTAAATTGAATTATGAGTTGACTAATCTGAACTAATAACCACTCTCTAATTTTGTTTAACTAAAATTAATCAAGCTTGTAGTCATCTCTTTTCTTTTATAATTTAAAACTCCGTTAGTCGTTTCTTTTAAAGATAGTTCGGTTATCGGTGTTTCTTGCGTTCCTTTGATTGTAGCAACGAGCTCTCTCTTAGCATGTTGTTTTAAAGCTCTTGCTCTGCTGTTCTTAGTTGTCTCTACTTTGTTTCTTGTATGTTTGCCTATGTGTGGTGCTTGCTATGAGTACAACAAGAATCGTCTGTGAGCGCTGGAGACCAGAAGTTGCCGAATGGAAGATAGAGTGAAGCTTCTTGAAGCAAGATGCTTTGGGTGTAAAGCAAGTTTAAGGCAAGTATAGCTTGTGTTTTCTTTCTGTGACCATGATCTTGAAACTTGATTAATGAATATACTATAAACATAAACAAGATGACTTTTTAGCAACATAAGGACTTGTCTTGTAACTGATTATCTGGGATTTAACGTACAACTGTGAGGGCTATATGGCTCTGGCTCTAGTTGCTTGAGAAACCCTTTTCTAGCTGGTTAGAGGTCTGCGAGTTGGGTATAGGACAGCCTCTGTCCTGTTGACCTAGCTTTGGAAGTGGCCTTTTACTTTATTTTTGGAAGGGGGATTCCTATATCTGATGACCCTGCGGCCCTAGCCGGTTAGACGAGCTCTTGGGTGGCTTTATATGGTTCTCGGTGTTTTGGGATTGATCCACCCACTCATTTGGGAAACATGACTCACAGTGAAAGTGTACACCTCTACGCAGAGTTTAATAAACTGGTATACTAGCCGTGCTCATGGATACAAGCGGCCTTGGAACACTTGTTAAGATGATCATTTATGTCAATTGTTTAAGATATTTATTATTCAATTACACTTGATCATGTGGTTATGGATTACACTACCTTGTTGCTATATTTGTGGAGTTCGACATGGACTCACTCTTGCTATTCCCCCCACACCTCAGGAGAAGTTTTAGGCTTGTGATCAACTAGTCAGTTGGATCCAGTGGAGTGGAGTTTACACCCAGAGATCGGAGTTGTCCATTCGTTGATTGCTTTCTAAGGTTATCTCGTTTACTAAGTACGTTATATAATAAGCATTATTATTTGATATCACCTATCTTTTGTAGCTATATGTGAGAATTGATTCTAAAGACTCATATGGTGTGCATCAGGTTTTGTCCTTAAAACTGGGTGTTACAAGTGGTATCAGAGCAATGCTGACTGTAGGACGCAAGCCTAGTTAGCACTGGTCGATTTGTAAAGCTTACTTTGCTATAAAACTATTTTTCTAGCTCCTTGATCTTTGATTTGCTATTTCTCATCCTTGTCTTATTGTCTCCTCCTTGATAGCTTCCTTTGAGCTATTAACTTCTTAACTCTTTGAACTTTTGTTTATATTGTTTTACTAAAAGTTTTCTGACCCTGTCTTGTTCAAATCTCGATGGCCTTTCATCATCTATCTACCCTTTAGGATGACCACCATAATTGAAGAAGTACGAGTAGTCTCGGTGATGTGCTGTGTGTTTGTTTTGCTTGATTTGTTTGGTGTGTTGCTTGTGTGTCATCCATGTTCTCTAAGGAAGACCGCAAAAGTAAGGTTTTGAAGTCAAGTAAAGTCCTTGTTAAGTGGGGTAGCGTCTCCTATCAACAACAACAAGTCCTGAGTATCTCAAGTAACAAGGCATGAATAATTGAAGATTAAACTTTATCTTTCTTGATATCTTTTGGCTATCCTCAATCTATGTCATATATCACACCAATCTCAGATCAATAGAGCATGAAGACTTGAAGATTAGTCTTATCTATCTCTCTAGTCCTTAAATCTTGTCTCTAACGTATCATGTCTTTCGTAGCAGTTTGTCTTTCTCAGCTTATATCTCTATTTTTGGGAGCCCAAAAATCATAGAAAAATTCTGGACAACAGTAGACTTCAATATCTTTCTCTGGCCGTAAGAATCACTCTCATAGCTATTATATATTTGGAGTTATGAAAATCACAAGATGATGCATCTGTGCTGTCAGAAATCTGGAGCAGTCTGTGGTATCCTAGTCATAATGCGATTTTGGTTCTTGCAAAGTATATGAAATTTTTATGGGAATAACTAGACTTCCATATCTTCATATGCCTCTGGAATCACTATCATAGCTGTTTTCTTTTGGGAGATGTAATCATCTCAATTGGAAGTTTCTGCGCGGTCTGAATTCTGGAACAGTTTCTGTTGTGCACTGTTTTCTACCAAGTTAACTACAGAATCTGGAAAAGTGTTCTATGAGAAATCTGTATAGGACTTGATAAGCTTTCCAACGGTGTAAAGTATGACATTATTGGATTTTTAGAACAGGAGTTATAGTTGTTTTTCTGGACTGCTGTTTTTCATCTCGCGAGAAAATTTTAGATTACTTGATTTTACCCCGACATAGAAGTTCTTTGGAGTGATAGGAGGACATGGTGATAATTATCTCACTTAGAAGAAGATGCAAGCTAACCTTTGGTGCGCCTAGTTGATCTTTTCTTAAGGAGGGTAGCTAAGATAAAGAAGTTATAAGACGAAGGTTTCATGCATTCAAGCATTTTCACTTGGAGCTCGGGTATTCATGAGGATTGGTCTTTACTTTGAGCTATCATCCTTTTGGTGTTCAGGCTTGAACTCAAGAACTATCTCTATCCATCTTGTTATCGCTTTTGTATCCCCGATCCTTGTTTTTACATCTCATGAATCACAAATCAAAGGAGTGTGGAGGCATGAAGATCCGTCCTATCTTTCTCTCTAGTCTCTTTGAATCTCGAGACGAGATTCCGGTTAAGTGGGGTAGAATTGTAACACCCCAAAACTTATAATTTTGGGTTGTGCATAGAAAACACTAATTAAAATAAATGTGTTGATATTTGGATAAAATTTATTGATCTTAGTTTGAACTAGCGTAAATTTAGTTATAGGAAAAATGTGAATTTTCAAGCTTTTCCAAATCAATTTGATGAGCTATTGCTTGATGTGATGCTTGGTTGTTGATTTATTTCATGTTGTGAGAAAATATTTTTAAAATGCGCTTAGTAAGTCGATCTTATTTCTCCAGCAATTCTTAGTCTTTCTCACGGATCAAATTCCTTGTTTTCCAACTTAATATTTGCTTGAGAAGTATCCTAAAATCTTTTCCATGAAATCCAAATCACTCCTTCCTGCTCACTATTCATCAACCTATCTCCATGGATACCTCGGGAATTTCTTTGGCTTTTTCCGGAACTTGTTCCCACTTGTTTGTGAGCATAATCTAATTTTTAAATGCTCCAAAATATCTTTTCATGAGCTCCAAATACTTTATTTGGGTTCATTATGTTTAAAAGTGTCTTGGAGAATTTTCCTAGACACTTTTAAACATAATGAACCCAAATAAAGTATTTAGAGCTCATGAAAAGATATTTTGGAGCATTTAAAAATTAGATTATGCTCACAAACAAGTGGGAACAAGTTCCGGAAAAAGCCAAAGAAATTCCCGAGGTATCCATGGAGATAGGTTGATGAATAGTGAGCAGGAAGGAGTGATTTGGATTTCATGGAAAAGATTTTAGGATACTTCTCAAGCAAATATTAAGTTGGAAAACAAGGAATTTGATCCGTGAGAAAGACTAAGAATTGCTGGAGAAAGAAGATCGACTTACTAAGCGCATTTTAAAAATCTTTTCTCACAACATGAAATAAATCAACAACCAAGCATCACATCAAGCAATAGCTCGTCAAATTGATTTGGAAAAAGCTTGAAAATTCACATTTTTCCTATAACTAAATTTACGCTAGTTCAAACTAAGATTGGTAAATTTTATCCAAATATCAAAACATTTATTTTAATTAGTGTTTTCTATGCACAACCCAAAATTAGAAGTTTTGGGGTGTGATAATTCTACCCCACTTAACAGGAATCTTGTCCCGAGATTTGAAGAGACTAGAGAGAAAGATAGGATGGATCTTTATGCCTCCACACTCCTTTGATTTGTGATTCATGAGATGTAAAAACAAGGATCGGAGATACACAAGCGATAACAAGATGGATAGAGATAGTTCTTGAGTTCAAGCCTGAACACCAAAAGGATGATAGCTCAAAGTAAAGACCAATCCTAAAAAATACTCCGATGGCTCCAAAAATTCTAGGAAAATTCTCCAAGACACTTTTGAACATAATGAACCCAAATAAAGTATTTGGAGCTCAAGAAAAGATATTTTGGAGCATTTAAAAATTAGATTATGCTCACAAACAAGTGGGAACAAGTTCCGGAAAAAGCCAAAGAAATTCCCAAGGTATCCATGGAGATAGGTTGATGAATAGTGAGTAGGAAGGAGTGATTTGGATTTCATGGAAAAGATTTTAGGATACTTCTCAAGCAAATATTAAGTTGGAAAACAAAGAATTTGATCCATGAGAAAGGCTAAGAATTGTTGGAGAAAGAAGATCGACTTACTAAGCGCATTTTAAAAATCTTTTCTCACAACATGAAATAAATCAACAACCAAGCATCACATCAAGCAATAGCTTGTCAAATTGATTTGGAAAAGCTTGAAAATTCACATTTTTCCTATAACTAAATTTACGCTAGTTCAAACTAAGATTGGTAAATTTTATCCAAATATTAAAACATTTATTTTAATTAGTGTTTTCTATGCACAACCCAAAATTAGATGTTTTGGGGTGTGACAATTCTACCCCACTTAACAGGAATCTCTTCCCGAGATTCGAAGAGACTAGAGAGAAAGATAGGATGGATCTTCATGCCTCCACACTCCTTTGATTTGCGATTCATGAGATGTAAAAACAAGGATCAGGGATACACAAGTGATAACAAGATGGATAGAGATAGTTCTTGAGTTCAAGCCTGAACACCAAAAGGATGATAGCTCAAAGTAAAGACCAATCCTCAAAAATACTCCGATGGCTCCAAAAATTCTAGGAAAATTCTCCAAGACACTTTTGAACATAATGAACCCAAATAAAGTATTTGGAGCTCATGAAAAGATATTTTGGAGCATTTAAAAATTAGATTATGCTCACAAACAAGTGGGAACAAGTTCCGGAAAAAGCCAAAGAAATTCCCGAGGTATCCATGGAGATAGGTTGATGAATAGTGAGCAGGAAGGAGTGATTTGGATTTCATGGAAAAGATTTTAGGATACTTCTCAAGCAAATATTAAGTTGGAAAACAAGGAATTTGATCCATGAGAAAGACTAAGAATTGCTGGAGAAAGAAGATCGACTTACTAAGCGCATTTTAAAAATCTTTTCTCACAACATGAAATAAATCAACAACCAAGCATCACATCAAGCAATAGCTCATCAAATTGATTTGGAAAAGCTTGAAAATTCACATTTTTCCTATAACTAAATTTACGCTAGTTCAAACTAAGATTGGTAAATTTTATCTAAATATCAAAACATTTATTTTAATTAGTGTTTTCTATGCACAACCCAAAATTAGAAGTTTTGGGGTGTGACACAGTGCCAGTGCACTCCATGGTTTTGACCCGGCAAGCTCTGACCATAGACTATGGTCAGCAGTGTTGATAGTCTATGGAAGCATTCCTCCCTATCTTCGTGAAACTTCCACTAACACCAAGGATAAGCGGACATAGCTACGCCTAGTTGTTGGCACAAGCTAATCTTGACAGCCTTCTCCCAGCGGCGCTAGAGTCGAAGGAGGATGAGCGAAGCCATGGTGATGTGATACTATACGTGTAACTCAAGGTTTTCTCTAGTTTGTCTGATGCTAAGGGAGGAAGAAGGTTTGGAGTGAGCTTGAGAGGCAGCCCTTAGCTTGCCTTAAAAGGCCCATGTCTCGTGAGTGGGGAAGGAAACAGTGAACTCCATGACTTGAGTAGTCATCACTTACGTGGGGACGATGAGGTGGGACATCCATTTGATTCCCTGGCACATTTGATTCCATGGCACATTTCATCCTCATCTATAGTGGGACGTGCAATATCTAGCGAACCAAAGGAGGCGCGCATGAGTACATGGGAAGTCAGAGTGTTTGGTGAAGATTCTATTACCCGAATACCCTCATACAGGTAAATGTATGATACGCCCAATGTTCAAAACAAGTCACCATTAGTGAGGGCATCCCCAACGGGGTTTTAAATAGCTAGCGAGAAGGATTGTTTATATTATTTATAGGAGAGAGATTGCATGAAACAAACTCACTAACGCTAGGCTCACATAGCTCCCCATAAGACCTGTGTCTACCTCTCTTGTTTATTCCCTATCACAATTGTTTATTCCCTGGCACATTTGATTCCCTGACAAATTCGATTCTCTAGCACAATTGTTTTTTTAGACCAAAGACTTTATGCCCAACTTTGTATTGAAAGCTTAACAAGAGTTTTTGCTGGGGATACCAACTTACAATGACATGGGTTCGACATTTTAAAACGAGACTACCAACATCATAGCTAACTTGAGAAAACACTCCTCTAAAACAGAAACACAACTTTCAAACTTGACAGCTACTCCAACCTAGAAAAGACTCCAAAAAAGAGATGCCTGGCCTGCAACTACGGCACAACAACAACACGACAGATTTGCATAAGCATAGGTCACTAGCACGCCATCCCCTCTCTAGCACAATTATTCATCAGGTATAGCAGGACGTGCAATATCTGCCGGACCAAAGCAGGCGCGCTCGAATACATGGGTAGTCGGATTGGTTAGTGAATAGATTTTGTTACCTGAATACCCTTGCACATGTACCATGTCAGCTGTGACGCTAGTTCAAAACAAGTCACCATTTTACTATGATAACCAGTGCCATTTTAATTTTGATCTAATTTCACATTTGTTCACCGTTTTATACGACTGTTTACCTAGACCGATCACTATTCGATACTGATGAAACCAGTGTGATCTGATCTAATTGTGCACAAGTAAACCATCACTCATTCTACCTAATTGTTAGTGAAAAATGTTAGATTAAGTACCAAATAAACTAGAATTAAGTGGAACATTCAACAATAAAGTCATTAAAAGGAACTCTTTATTGATAAATTCAACAATACTACCAGATGTACAATAACAAAGACCTTACACGTATGGGGGTAACGCATACTCGACGACATAGGAGAATCGAGATGGGGAACAACCTCGCAAAACTTCCTCTAACATCTCCCTGGGAGCATTGGGAGGATGAGGAGAAGCAGAACTATGAGGCCATCTATTCCCTCAGCCAATTACTCCACAGACCATAGGAGAGAGGAACACCCGTGCCGATGGATGACCAAGCCGTCGAATCAATACATGGGGCCTAGAGTCAAGGAGAAGATTTTGCGCTGAAGCCCTTTGACTACCCAACTCGCCGACAAAGACCGACGAGGTCTTCGGTGGCTCTAGTTAGGCCCTTTGGCTAGGCCCTCCATGGTATTGATTCTGCATGCTCTAACCGCGGACTACGATCAAAAGCAGGACCATACCATGGAGGTATTTCTCCCTATCTTTGTGAAGCATCCTCTAACACCAGGATGAGCAGACATAGCCACGCCCAGGTGATGGCGGAAGCTAATCTTTAAGGCCTTCTCCCAATGGCGCCGAAGCCGATGGAGGACTAGGGTAGCCATGGCAACAGGAGACTAGAAGCAACTGAAGGGCTTCTATAGTTTTTTTGATGGTAAGGGATGAAGAAGGTTGGGATCAGAGTGCGCTTCAAAGGCTCGCGCTAACTTTGCTTAAATAGCCCCACCTCAAGACGCCAGCGGGGAAGGAACCATCAAGATGCTAGTTACAATTTTTATGATAATATTAGTATTTATTTTATTCATGTTCTTTGTTATAATATTCATCGTCTACTTTGATTATATGCTTAGTATAGTTATATTATCATCATGTTCATTGATAAGTTCATATAGCACTCACTCTAAGATACCATGGGTGAGTGGTCGACATTGTGTAAGTGTGGTGCTTATACGTTGTTTACCTACGGATACACCCTATATTCTGGGTCTTGTGGTAGATCGCAGATGTGACACTCCCATTGAGTCCTTTTGTAGTCCACTCCCCGAATATAGGCGCACGTAGGGTCCGGTTATGAAGGAAGAACAAGGTCTATTTTTAATCTTCCTTAGTAATATCCCTTAAGTGTAGATATGAAGATGATCTTAGCAATGATTACTAGGTATAATTGCACTAATCAATGTATGCTTTGACTTGTAATTGAGAATAACTTAGGAATTATTTCTCTAATATTCTACCTGACCATGCTAATGCCATAGAAAGAAGTACTCTAAGTGATTTATCATTATTATTCGTCAATACTTATTATATATCTTATCCTATGACTTACCCCTATTATGAGTAGAACATTGGTTATGGTTTACTTCTCCATCAATAGTATAAATTATCAATACATGTCCTTGCTAGACCTTCCCTATGGTAAAAATATAAATAATGATACCTGAAATACTACCGGGTGAAGTGCTACAATGGTATAATTATCTGTGCGCTTGTAGATTCCTTTCATATATATATATATATTCATATCTATTCTTCCTAGTCACATAAATTAATAAAGAACTTCTTAGTATTATTCTAGTAGTAATGCTAGGTAATACCAGCAAGCATCTCTGGCACCATCATTAGGGATGACAACCTAGTACAAGTAATGCTAAGAGATTTAGGCATATAATAGGTGGCTACTAAAAACAAGTGACAAGTTAATAAATACCAACAAGCATTTCTGGCGCTGTATTGGGGGAAGGTAGCTAGGCAAAGAAAGTATTGATAAACTTATACTTATTGATGTGATTGAATATAACCATTGACCTCTGCTCAAACAAGCTTACTCTTGTTTTGTCTTCTTGTGTATCTTATGCAGGGTAATGTATGACCGGTTTTGACCTTCTGACAAACTATGTTGAAGATCCAAAAGCATTAATCAAGAGGATTAGAGCTAAACTCAAGAAAGTTCTAGCTTTAAAATTAGAAGACAACCATATAAGGTGAAGCTGAACACCTGAATTTGAAGCCATGGCTAATAGGACTCTTTGTAAATTCTCTACTCAAACTACGACCAACATCGGTACTGGACCGACAGTCAATGTCTGAGATAATGGATTCGAGCTCAAGCCAACCCTCATCAACATGGTGCAAGGAAGCTAGTTTTGTGGAAAGGCACATGAAGATGCGAGTGCACATCTCCAACACTTCCTGGACATCTGTAGCACTTTCACCATCAAAGGAGTAACCCGAGATGCCATATTACTTTGCCTCTTCCCATTCTCACACTTGAGGAAGACAAAGCAATGGTTCTACACCAACAAAGATAGAAATACTTCATGGGATAACTGTTCCACTGCCTTCCTAGCAAAGTTCTTTCCCACAAACAAGACTAATGCTCTATGTGGGAGAATTTCAAGCTTTCAACAACAACATGATGAATCTATCCTTGATGCATGGGAATGCTTTCAAGATTACATTGCGGAATGTCCTCATCATGGGATGGAGAATTGGCTACTCATGCAGACTTTCTACCATGGGTTGACCAACAGTACCCGTGAGACTATGGATGCTGCTGCCAGAGGTGTATTCCTGTCACTCACCATACCAGCTGCAACAACTCTTGTGGAGGTCATGCATATTCATGATTCTTGCATGACATGTGAAGTGTGTGGAAACACTAGGCATTCAGGGAGCAACTGTCCTGAAACCCATGAGGATGTGAACTTTGTCAACTACAACTACTTTTGTCCTCAGCAGAATCAAGGATGAAATCAGCAACAGAGACCAAACTACCAAGGTAACTATCAAGGTAATAATTTTAATAATTTTAATCAACCACCCTTGAGGGAATTAATTGCTGGCCAATCCAAACTTATGGAGGGATTATCTAGAAAGGTACCTACCAATGATAAAATTCTAGAGAACAGAGATAATAGAATGGATAGCTTTGCTTTAATAAAATAATAGAATCACAAATAGCTCAGTTGGCAGCTGTTGTTCCTCCGTCCGACAAAGGTAAGATTCTGGGGCAATCGGAAGATCTAGAAACTACAAATCTTGTCGATATTCACAATGCAACATATTATTATATATAACCATTGACGGGAAGGTGGATAGATTATACTTTGCTAAAAAAGAAGAGAGATCTAGGGAGACCTATCGTTCCCATCGCCATTAGACCTCACATTTTCCAAGAAGCTGTCTGTGACTTCGGAGTAAGTGTCAACATCATGCCTAAGGTAATTTATGATCAAATTAATGGAGATACTTTGTTGTACATAAACATGCATTTGCAGCTTGCAGATCAGTCACTCTGTTACCTCAAGGGAGTTCTTGAAGATTCCATTGTTCGAGTGGGACAATCATATGTTCCCGTAGACTTTTTGGTTGTGGAAATAGGTGGAGATGTAAGGGCACCCATTATTTTGGGCTGACCATTCCTAAGCACCGCAAAAGCCATCATCTACATGGAGAGTGCCAAGATCTGCTTCACAATCAAAGATAGGAAGGAAAAGTTTTCTTTCAAGAACGGCATCTTGTGATCTCCCGGACATCCACAAACGTCGTACCTACCCGAAGAGACAATAGTGACCAAGAAGAAAAACAATAGGAGAAGGAGGAAGAACAAGGATAGGCAGTCTTAAGAAGAATTAGTCAACATGATCAACACACTCCAATCAGAGTATGACCACCTCCTCGCTTCATCATTCCTTGCTAAGAAGGATGACCCAGGCATACCAACGATCGAGTGTACCATTAGACAAAGAATATTCCACAAGACCTTCTACGACATTGGATTAGGTGTTAACATAATGTCCATGGTAACTTATGAATACTTATTTGGTGACAAACCTTTATTCCCTACATATATGCAATTGCAGATGATGGACCAATCAATCAGATTCCTAGAGGGAATAGAGAAAGATGTTATGGTAAGAATACATAATCAGTTTGCCCCTGTTGATTTCATGGTTCTAGACATGGGTGAAGAAGAAGATGATACGCCCATCATCCTTGGAAGACTATTCCTCAACACTACCAATGCAATCATCTATGTATGATTTGGACAAGTCCTCTTCCAATTCCCTATAGAGAAGGTACACTGTTATTTTAATAGTTATTCCACTTATGAGCAGCCAAAGAAGTCCTGCTCCAGGAGGAGACGTTGATCATCTCAAAACCAAAAGAATTAATCCCTAAATAAAAGTTGGGAGGATGATGAGGAACCTAAGAAAGTTATAAAAGATGAACCTACTCCGTCTAAGTCAAGTCCACAGACCAAGCAGGTATGGAAAGAGAAGGTGACATCACCATCAGAAACACCGTCACAAGATGTGCAGCCATCTAGGTCTCCATCGTTGAGACCGAATAATGCACCCGAAGAGTGAAGGATTTTTCTCTAGCCAAGTCCTATTTGGTGGACAAAAAAAATCCAAACACTGGCCGTGAGGTAACATCGGTAGTTATCCATATTTACTTTTTAGTATTGCATGAATTATTTTTCACTTTAGCATATTCATTTTTTTTGCATTAGCATTGCATTTAGAAAAGGAACATAAAAGTTTCATGACTACACTACATCATTGCATCATAAAGCCTAAGCCCCATGTGAAAAATTTCTCAGTGTGTAAAAGCCCAAGGAAGTATTCACTATGGTGGCATAAAATAATAATAATAATAATAATAATAATAATAATAATAATAATATCATGCATGCATATTTTCTTTCTACATTATAAATAAGAAAATCCAGAAATAATAGACATCCTACTAGAACTTTGCCAATTAGGAAATCTAACTAAACCCCCAAGGAGAACAAATCTCTGAATGGCTGACCGCTAACCCATTATCCTAATCTGTGCTATGAGTTTTGGTGTTCTTGTTGGAGTATTTTTTAGGATGATCAAGAGTAAAGCCATCCATCCAAAGTATATTTTCCTGAACTATCACTACACTCGTTGCACAAGGAATCCTACTTCTAGATGGATGAGAAAGACTTTTGCTAGTAGAGTCAATCTAAGAAAGAAGACGATAACATCCAGCTTGGGGGAAAGGCACCCCCCATATATCGAGCTAAGTATTTCTTTCCATTTTATTCTATTATTTCTAAGTCATAAAAAGATGCATAACAAACTAAAAGCAAAATAAAAATTTATATTTGTATTTGTCTTATATATAATAGTAAGGTGTGATCTTAAAAATGAAAAACAAAATAAAAAGTGTGTGTCTAGTTTTCTGTTTTTAGGAGCTAAATAAATGAACTCTGAGGATAATCTCTTGAAATGGAAATGATGAATAGTTGCTCTATTGTAATTCCTTCCATGTATCTAGTTTTCTGCCTTGAATTCTCCTGAGTTTTGGATATGACTGTTTTCATATAAGAATTTACTCTAAACTTGAAACTTGTGGGTAGCATATGCTTGATCTAAGTCTAGGTAATTGATGGATATGATATGAGAAGATCTGAGCTGTTGTTTATATTGTTTTAAGTGACACTAAAGTTCTAGAGATTTATCTTTTGAAAAACATAAAAATCCTACATGATGAGCTCCTGTATGACAAAGCTTGAATACCTACCAGAGCCATATATGATATTTAGACTAGGAAAACTTCCACATATATGCTGCTTGTTTTACATTGAGTTTAGTCAAGCTTTGTTGACCCTTATGAGAGGTTTGTCATGCTCTTAAAATCAAGATCACATACACACCACCCAAATATGCACTACTACACTAGGGGTAGGCACAACAACATGCCATTCCATCTAGATCCACCCAGAAATGTTTTACTCCTACATTGGGAGTAAACACCAAAACTTTTATTGATAGGATATCCACCAAATAAATGGTCCAAATTCTTATTGCTATCTCTCAAAAGTTTTGTTGCATAAAAGAGGGATGGGGCTATGCAAAAGATATTCATAAAAAAGAAAGAAAAGAAAAAAAGAAAAAAAAGAGATGAGATGCGAAAAAATGGACAAGTGTCCGAGATATTGAAAACAATGGGTACTTAGATGCCCGCCTGAAAAAGAAAGAAGAAGAAAAGATGAATAAGATAGCCCCTATTCTCTAGCAAATGTTTCTAAGTTTCAAAAGAGAGACATGTTTTCAAGGAGCATAGTAAAAATTGGTTAGCCACTATATATATCCACCACATACATCCACACACATGCACATATTGATTTGATTGTATGACTCAACTCTCTTTGGATCCAAGGTTTGACTTTACAATATATGTATTGCAAGTATGCTCTTTTATGCTTTCTCCACTCCTATGAGCTCCACATAGGCTTTAGTTATAGGAAGAGAAAGGTATAACATCACTTTTGCCTTGGTGAGGATCTACAAATACCACATATATTGAGAGACTTGAGAGTATCATACAATGGAAGCTCTGAGTTTTATTTTGGAAAATCTATAAAAACTCTAGAATAAGGGTTGAACAAATAACTTGTGACATAGTGCTTGGCTTGATCGTTCTATCTTTCAATTGCTCAAGACCCAAGTAAAGGCTAAGAAACCCCATGGTTGAAGGTAATATCGGTAAGTTTGAAAGTCAGATTGGTTCATTCTAATCTGGAGGAGAATTCTTGTTTGAAAGCATGTGTACTTTTGAGTGAAAGCATCGACACAACTCCTGATCCATTTACTAAGGTTAGCTTTGCTAAAAGATTAGCAAAGGTTAAGCTTGGGGTAGTTTGTTGATGGTAGTTAAGAACCATTATAAACCATCAATATAACATGCATAAGGGCATAAATATAATCAACAACAAAGGTCTAGGGGTTTAAACTAACAAATTCTATGAGTTTTGGTGAATCTGTATTTTCTATAGGGGTTATTTAGAAAACCATCAAGGTGGACCTACATGTCAGATTTAATCGCGCTTATCCACAGCGAAACGGACACCAGAAGACTCTAGAAGACTCAAGTAGACTCTGCGCCGAGGCAGAGAGGTAGAGACTGCTAGGCTGGCTAGCCCCACCTGTAGGCTGGCCAACCCCTAGGACCCACCTATCAGCCCCCCGTTCCTATGTCGTTTCTCGACCGCCTCCTAGGTTGTATCTACGCTGTCCTTTAAGTCAATTTGAGCCAAGGGCTCATGTTGGACGCTTCGGCCTATATATATTAGCCCCTACCACCCCCCCAGGCATAAACCCTAGACATCAAGTCATTTGAGAAGATAGAATCCCTAATCATCCTTAGAGCTCCACCATACTCTAGGGTATAGCTAGTTTGGCTAGGTCTAGAGGGAGGCAAGCATGCTTCGCTTGGATTTCCGATCGTGTCAAGAGCATGCTTTGGTATAATCTTTGCATCCCCTCTCTTTTGTACCTCCATTACTTTTATATGCTAGTTACAATTGTTATGTTAATATTAGTATTTATTTTATTCATGTTCTTTGTTATAATGTTCATCGTCTACTTTGATTATATGCTTAGTATAGTTAGATTATCATCATGTTCATGCATAAGTTCGTATAGCGCTCACTCTAAGGTACCATGGGTGAGTGGTCGACATTGTGTAAGCGTGGTGCTTATACATTGTTTACCTGCGGATACACTCTATATTCTGGGTCATGTGGTAGATCGCGTATGTGACACTCCCGTTGAGTCATTTGTAGTCCACTCTCTGAATATAGGCGCACGTAGGGTCCGATTACTATAGTAGAGCCATCCAATTTATAAGAGCACAAGTACAATAGCAGCCTACAAGTGGTCGCACTATCATACTTGAGCCCATATAAACCCGGTAGTCCGTCGAGTACTACAAAGGGTCTCGATTAACCATCAAGATACAACCAATATCATACATGATTCAACATACATGTCACTCGTTACATAAAGTTCACAATTACAATTCCATACATCAGAGTACGATTAAAAGTTATTACAAACCAGGTTCAAATAAAGTAGTAGCGGAAGCAAATAAAGTTTGAAACCAACATCTCACATCATTGTTCAAATGCCATGCCAGCTCAGGATCACAATCACAAAAGCATAATAGAGGGATTAACAAGAGATGCCTTGCCCAGGGCCCTACTCCTCGTCCATGGTGGGATAGAAGAAGTTCTTACCGTAGCCATGATACATCGTACTAGCTAAAACAATGGGAAATAAACCCTGAGTACAAGAAGGTACCCAGTTAGACTTACCCGTCATAAACCAAAAATAAAGTGATTGCAAGGATTATGCAAGGCTGTATAAGTGGAGCAAGCTTGATAACATTTTGCATAAAAAGCTTACCAATTCAAGTATATAGTTATAATTCAGTCATCAAGTTAATTATAGTGATTCATCTCTAGATTAGCAACTAACCTATGCCAAACATGTGGTATATCATTTAGTATCTTATAGTAGTAACCATAGCCAGTATAATAATTCCATGTTCATTCGAACCATCATATTCCATAACATAGTTACTACGATGTTGGTGTGAGTCAGAGTTTCTCACTATCCAGGAGAGATGATGATTTGAATCGATTTCAATCAGCTAGGAATTTATTCCTAACACAAACCTAGACATACTTGCACCAAGGTAGTCTTAGGTCACCTTTGGTACAACTCAGGTCCAATTAGTGGGTTCAATCAGTGCCGCACAATTAGGGACAACCAACTGCCAGGACGTTTAGGCTCAGCCTACCCTTGGGCTCATGTCTGGCTCCCCGCACATCCTTACTACCATCCAGAGTGTGCACTTTCACAAAACTTGGCCTAGCCTGAGTTGAACTATGTGGCTTCATGGTTAGAATGAGTTATCCGGTCGGCTAAGTGAGAGGCATGCATTCAATCTCGATAGAGTCACCAACAATGGTACGGTCCTTAATCGGTATAGACGGAATCACATGAGTCAACCCACATATAGACTCCGCCCGGCCTCTAGTTACACTACCCCATGGTTCTGTTCCATGATAGCAAATATAGCCAACTATGCTTTGATATCCACCTATATCTCGCAGGTGATAGGAAATCACTCGACTTCTACCGGTCTAAGCATGGCTAAGCATATATTTGATCCTGGACCTACATAGGGTTAAAGGTATATATCTAGACAAGGTAGTTATATGCATCAAGTGTTTTCAACCAACTCTTATAACCTAATGCATCAAACATAAAAGACTCAAATGATATTTTTGTAGAACATGGGAGGCTTAAAATGCTCCGGGGCTTGCCTTTAATAAAGGAAGTTGGCCTATGATCCGGGCACTTGGGTAGGTCTTCAAGAGTTTGCTCCTCTCCTTCTAGAGCTATGGCCTGAGGTGCCTCCTGTTGTTCCTCTTCTTCTTCATTGAATTCCAATAGAGTTATCCCCTCAGACGATCCTATATGCTTGAGCAGGAAATAAGATATCATGGATGCATATATAATGACATGTATAATATGATATGATGTGATTAATGCATCCTCATAAGTGTTCTTAGTAGCACTGCATTAAGGTGATAACAAGTTACATTTTCTTTTACTGAGTAGGTGCATATCTCTTCTCTAGTAACTTAAACAAACACTTATGTAAATCATTTTCTGGATTACAAGACAACAACCACTTGTTTTGAACATAACTAGAGTTATACACAACAAAATAATATGGTTGTGGACATTCTAGAAAGCTTATGACATTTTCTACAACTTTCTTTTCATCATCTTAATGTGATTCAGTAGTTATCTACTTCAAACAATTCAACCTTTCAGATCTATCTAGAGAGCAAGTATTTCTGACAGCGGACTTCTAACAGCTATATTTCTCAAACCATAAGGCCTATGACTATGAAAGTTTAACACATGGTATATAAGTAAGTTATCTACAACTTTGTTATTAACCATCTTTACAGAAAAGATCATTATCATCATCTAATCATCACCACAATAGAAACTACACATGCAGTCATCTAGTTGAATTATAAAGCAATAATGAACTAGTTGCCTATAAACAAATACTTCTAAGCCTCACTAATAGTATCAACATATTATATGCATCACACACACCATAGAAAATATCATGCTTAAGCCTAACTAATTTATTTAAATTCATTTATTAATTTCCTTGGATAATAAGGTGATTTACAGAGTAAATATTTTCAATGCTCAATAAATTCTGAGAAAATTACACTAGGCAACACATGACCCTAATAGTCTACTATACATATTTCATGCCATTTGGACAAGTACAGCTACCTCTACAAAAATGACAAGTTACATATGCTTATTTTAGCAAAAATAGTTTAGCATAGTGAAAAGTGTCAACCAACAAATTTAATATTTTTCTTACTTTCCTCCTAGCATGAGAATACTGTGTAAAAATTTGTATGATCATATGTTATATATTTTTACCCCAATTAATTTCACTAGAATCTAGCAATTAATTAAGATTAAATTGGAAGACCATACAACAAGTATGTTTACTGTAGGTTTAATATTTTTTACCTAGAGTATGTCAACACAAGACTAGCAAAATTGGAATCATAATTTTATCACTTTCCTAGCTCAAGTTATGCATTTTACAAGATATAAACTACTTTAAAAGCACTTATCTTGCTCAATTTAATTCTCCTAGAAAAATACCATAAGCAGTAGATTTCATATTTTTATAAAATAGTACACTTCAAGATGAATCTAACAAAATTTGGTTCACCCCATTTAGATACTCCTAGCTCCAGATATGAATTTTTGAAGTTTGTATTCAAATCTGTGAAATTAATTCAAAAACCATATAAAGCCTAAATGCTATGTACACCCAGTCTACTACACCCACGGTGGCTGATAGTGGGGGCTCGTAGGTCAACCTAGCCCCACGCGCCAATGAGACCGATGCAAAGGCGGCGGTTGACCGGCTAAAAGCTCGCCGACAATAAGGTCGCCAGCGGTAGCGTAACCCCCGACATGTTTCCCTACCCATTCCGCATCTATAGGTGCCCTTGGTTGGCTCAAAGGCTCGCCAAAGCTTGATCAATGGCGGCCATGGTGGGCGGCGGTGATGCGCTTCGGCGGGCTCATCGTCTCTGGTGATGGCAATCCAAGGCGAGCACTGCTGCAGCTTTAGGGCTACCTAGTGAAGACCTAGGGTTAGGTGAGGGCGATGGTGGAGCGGCAGTGAAGCTTGGTCACATGCATGGCATGGCGACGGTGTGAGCACGGCGGTGAGTAGCCGCGTTCTGGCGCTAGTGTGTCAATGTTGGCTCGACGGCTAGTGGCGTGAGCTAGACATGACCCTAGGCTAAACCTAACATGAGAAAAGCATGAGCAAGATGGCCCGGTGGAGCATGGCCATGGTGAGTGCGAGCTTGGCGGTGCTCTAGCGAGGGCATGGCTACAATGAACTCCCCCTTAGGCGTTTACCTTTGCTCGGGTTAAGGCAATGGGTGGTCGGTGAGGTGGAGAAGGTGATAGCCAAGCGGTGGGTGAGATATGACAGATGGCGGTGCGGTTGTGGTAGTGAGTGAGCTCGATGGAGGTGCTATGGCTATGGCACGGTGCTGCGGTTCACTCGGGTGTGGCAAGGGCGAGAGAGAGGCGAGGCAGACGCGAGTGAGAGCGAGCCAGGAGGGAGAGCGCGTGAGTGAGAGTGGAGAGCGAGCGCCCGGCCTCTTCTCCTCTTTAGCACCTAGACACGAGGACACGACAGACATGTGGTCAGGCGAGCGGTGACACATGGCTCGTGGCTCCTAGTGCGGTTGGCCACGACGTCGGCTGAGATTTTGAACCCGCGATCTCCATTCAGTCGACTGAAACTTGATTTTTCGACCTCCCAATATCCCAAACCGTGGTGAATCAGTGAAAACTTCATTAATACAAAAATGTAGAGCTACGTGAGTACTATAAGATTTCTTAAAGGAGTTTTGCCTAAATCCAAATGGTTTTCAAACTAAAGTGCTCCAAAGTGGGGTACTTCTGAAACTGTAAACCGATTTAGGACAGCAAAATTTTCTAAGTTACAAACAACATTGAGTTGAAACTTGTGAGCTCTATTTGACCATGTTAGACACTGATTCAGCTCGTGATCCTTAAACAAAGTTTGTTACCCATGATGTCATCTACAACTTTTATTTAGGTTGCACAACAATGCAAACTCTCTAAGCTACTATTCAACTTTGGTCAAACTAGCATCATAAAAATGGCATTCCAAAATAAACCAACACTTAGAAGCAAAATTGGCTCAAGTCATGAATATAAACATTGTTCCAATTGTCATTCTAGGTGTGTCTAAGGTATTTTGGTGACCTCACAACCATTTCTTATATTGGTCACACATGATTACAAGCATATGGATATATAATTAACACTACATGTGATAAGAAGAAAGTGATCAAAATGAAACTTCATATGCTCATGCTCATGAATGCTTGGATGATGCTTGTGCTCATGAAATGCAAATTCCAAATGCAATGCTTAACACAGGGGTGTTATAGTTACGAAGGAGGAACAAGCTCTATTCTTAATGTTCCTTAGTAATATCTCTTATGTGTAGACATGGAGATGTTCTTAGCAATGGTTACTAGGTATAATTGCACTAATCAATGTATAATTGCACTAATTGTTCCTCTAATATTCTACCTGACCATGCTAATGCCATAGAAAGTAATACTCTGAGTGATTTATCATTATTATTAGTCAATACTTATCATATATCTTATCCTATGACTTACCCCTGTTATGAGTAGAACATTGGTTATGGTTTACTTCTCTATCAATAGTATAAGTTATCAATACATGTCCATGCTAGACATTCCCTGTGGTAAAAATATAAATAACAATACCTAGAATACTCTCGGGTAAAGTGCTACAATGGTATAATTATCTGTGCGCTTGCAGATTCCTTTCATATATATATGTATATTCATATCTATTCTTCCTAGTCACATAAATTAATAAACAAATGCTTAGTATTATTCTAGTTGTAATGCTAGGTAATACCAACAAGCATCTCTGGTACCATCATTAGGGATGACAACCTAGTACAAGTAATGCTAAGAGATATAGGCATATAATAGGTGGCTACTAAAAACAAGTGACAAGTTAATAAATATCAATCGTGGGACTTTCATTTTCATCAAATAGGCACGATTACCATGAAAGAATGGAATGAACATTCAACAATAAAGTTTTTTGAATTTGTTTGTTGACCCCTTAATTTGTTTCTCTGTGTTGCTTTCCCTAGACCATTTGATACAACTATTTAGACCAATCACCGTTAGATACGACTGAAATCAGTGTCATATGATCTAATTGCATGCATAATTGTTTATAAAACTGAAATGTTTCAAGCTACATGTAAATTTTTTTATAGATGGGATGTCTAGGTGGTAAGTGTAATGAGTTTAGAAAGGAATCGTATGTGCTACCACACCCATTAGATTTCCATACAATTGCACTGAGCGAGAGCAGGAGTTAAGGCAAGGCCACGTCTCCCACGATCTTAGTGGAGCATGCTTATCCTAGAACAACATTGAAAGTTGGACAGAGAAAATTGACTGCACGACGTAGCTTGTTGGGAGTTCCCCACGCTTCACAAAGGGTATTTCAAGAACTCATGCTGTAGCCCCGCTCGGCCACCTCCCTCGTCTCCTCCTCAATCAATGTACATTGATCACACCGCTCCACCTCTCCAACCCTCTCCAGCTCACTATCGTCCCGTAGCTCCATCCACAGCCCTCATGGTGGTGAAGCGGCACCCCACGTCACGGTTGCTGGTGCTCTCTACCGATCTAGCCATTGAGATCACCGGCCACCTTGCTACAACCTCCGAGTAGCCCATGGACGATCACCGCAGCCTACGGGTGACCTAGTCGTTCATGCGTCGCATCTGTGGTGACCCTGCCATCAGTCGTTGCGTGGCAATGGACCGGTGCAGACATGGGGCGAGGTCATGGAACGATCTCGATAACTATTATGCCCTCCTTGCTAGCCTCACCCAACTCTACAACCCGGAGGCTTTCTTCCTCACCGAGATACCAATGGTATTTGTGGATAACCATAGCCCCTGGCCATGCCTCAACGATCTATCCTACGCCACCGATGGCGAGCACATTGTGGTGGCCTATCTGGTTAAAATATTGCTTTATAGGAGCAATGATGATGCCAGTGATGATGACACTGCATGGCGGTACATAAGACCGGTCGAGGCAAGGAAGAATTGTGGGCGGTGGCGGTGGATGAACGAGTAGGTGGCTACGCAAGATGGGGTGTGTTCTGTGCTACCAGGCGGCCGCCAAGGTGATCATCCAAATGAGGTGGGGAAAGATAACACTGCCGCTGCTGGCACAGGTGCGTGGCAATCTTCCGTGCGCAGGTGACGTCTGTGGCCGTGCAGACAGATGGGAAGGAAGGGTTGTGTTTTGCAGCGAGAATTGCAGGTTTTCCTGAGAATTTAAATTGTTCGCATGGGAAATGGGAAAAAGAAACTATATGTAGTTAGCTTTTGATTTTCTATTGCTTTTGCTTTTTCTTTTTTATTCTTTTGTTTCAATATTATTTGTAGTGTCCCGTAACTTAAGACGAATTAATAATAGACTATATGTACAAAGTTTTCTCTATATTGTTTTGCCAGCCATGTGTTTGATCTGCTGTTGACACTTCTTAGCATAGCTACTAGGTTTATATCCCTAGCAACGACGCTAGAAGTGTTTGTTGGTATTTCTTAGTGTCATCACTAATGATTAGCATTGCCAATAAGTAATAGCCTTGATAGTTCCTTAACAATTTTAGATATTTATCCACAAACATACGGAGCTATCATTGTAGCATTTCACCTGAAAGTATTCAGGGTATCATTATTTATATTTTCCCAAAGAAAGATATTTGATTAAGAGTCTGGTATGGATATGAACTTGAATAATAATGCTTGAAAGTACACTAATTGTTTATAGCAGGGGTAAAAAGGTGATTTCAAGATAGCGGACACACACTTGGCATTCCTCAAAGGATAAAGTAGAAAAGAAAGAATAAAAGAATAATCATAAGTCAAGCAGGCATTAGTCTAGTATAGTCATACAAATATTAGTTACTAATCATGCAAATTACATAGTTAGTATTAGGGATAAGTGTGAAGTAGGTCGGGAGGCCACTGAGTACTGGTCTGCCAGCAACCTCATGTGATAATTTAGGCTCCTACACCCTAGTCAAACATGGGGGAATACAAGGGATGGATAGGGCTATCACCACGTGCCGCCTACCCCTCAACTATGAAAAGGGACAATGCATTCACCTATCGCTCCATACCTAAGCACCATGCTTATGTATATAGAAACTACCCAAACCCCCTGGGTCCTTGACCCTATGGATCGACAGGTAAAGAACTTGGGCACACCTAATGACACGATGAACCGCCACCTCAACTTTGCTCTAATTCTGATTATATAAGCTATATGAATTGTTAAGCATAAAGTCATGTATGCTATTCTCATGACATACAAACTATAGACTAGTTCATATATCAAGATTATAACATAACAACTATACTCTAGTTCATGAGTATGACTATAAATGTAATGTGAGAGCATAACTTTGGAAGAACTCATAATTCTATTCATACCCAAGAGTCACTTCTTCCAAGAAGCCAAGCTCTCCAAGGTAGCTTTGCCTTGCTCTAATACAACTACTAAAAGGTAAAAGAGAACTAGAGAGAGTGAGGTGAGCTCAATGTGTTGTGTGTGTTGAGAGGGGGTATCCAAGTTAGGGTTACTCCAATCCATGCATTGGTTAGGGTTAGTTTCAAGTCAGCTTAAGAATTTGTGTGGGTACCTTTGGTGGTACATTGGTGCTGCTTTGGTAAAGTGGCGTTGCTTGATTAAGAAGATTCGGGGGTTCCTTGTCCTTGCAGTTTTTGGGCTCATAGTCCTCGTTCGCGACTTTATCAGATAATCCATTGGGTCAGTAGAGGGTTTCGGAAACATAGGCTGCTTGCTGATAGATCCCTTTAATATTGTTTACATTCTTGATGGATAGTCCGTGCGATTTGTGGATGCTTTATGGGTTAGTCGGTAGCTATTGGTGTTCTTTGTGTCCATTCTGGGGTTTGATGGAAGGTTTCGGTAATCTGGTGAAATGTTCCAGTGCTGATAGACTACTCTCTGATATATAATTATGCCTTCTCTCAGTTACCGGATGGTCCATGGACATGGCGGGTACTCCATTAGTACCTATTCAGTGCTAAACCTATTATGACTTATTCCAATCTATTACTCAAGCTTGTGGACGTTTCCTACTCATATGGTATAACTTGTATACATGTTGTAGATTATGCTGCCACTAGGCTTTTGCACTTGTATTCACCTTCGCTCAAGATTTCCTTCCTTGTTTGTTTTGTTCCATCTCTAATTAGTCATGGTTTGTCTTCTTTGGATCGTTTGGCTCTAGCTTCCGTTGGATATCTACATGTCATTAATCCTTGATTCTATTTGTTTGGTGCAAGTCTGGTGTAGGTCCGAACAATTGGGTGGAGAGGACATCCTTGTTGCTTTCCTCGAATGAGAGTGATGATGAAGGGCTCTTTCCAATGGACATGGCTACCGTTTAGAGGGATTGCTACCGCTGGGTTGCAGCTGAGTTCAGCAAGTCAGCATTGTCCAGGCACTTTGGACAAGCGAGGGACTCTCTGACTCCCTTCTTTGAGGCCTATAGTTAGTACAGGTTGTATCATGGTGGCATCGACATGAGGCCAATGCATAACAAACAACAGTGGCTGAGCTGGCCCTATCTTGAAATCTTCTATTACATGAAAAGTCTAGTTGCTTCTCTCAGAGCCATGGGCTAGGCAAAGATCTTGGGGTTCTAGCAGGACTATAATGAGGTTATCATTCGATAGTTCTTTGCCACTTTGGAGGTCCATGCTAATAAGGAGAAGCTCGTATGGATGACGGACACATACAAGTTCAAAGCTACCTTCCAAGATCTTGCGGCCGCGATGTAGCTGAGCTACCATAGTATGAAACGGGGTAAATTAGTTGCCCATCTTCCAAGGTTGAGAGCTGATGAGGTAGATTGCTTTCACTACCCTAAAACAACCGAGTATGGTCCTTGGGGAAACTTGAGGAGACTTCCCAAGGTGATCCTTGAGGTCCTAAGGCATACCATTGTGCCTACTATTGGGTGGGATGATCATGCCCTGCCTTCTGTGGAGATAGTCAATACCGTGCTATCTGGCGAGCTGATCAACATGTTGGACTAGATGGTGCACTAGATGCTGCAGAGTAAGAGGGATGTGAATGCTTCTTTGATCCTTTAGCCATACGTCATGCCTCTCATGCTGTGCACCATCAAGGGCTTCCGTGGTGCCTATGAGGTCACTCATGGTGTCTACATACCATTCCCCATTCAGGAGCGTTATTTGTCACGAGATTTGTCTCCCTAGCACTAGGGGTTTGAAGGCTCCATTCTCTAGGGTGTCCAAATTTCCCCCTCTTTTACATAATCTTCACTTCAGCTTCACTTGGGATGGTATTTTGATTTCCCATTACTTACATTTGCTTGTGCAGGGTTGGTTCCATCAGAGGTTGTTCTTTATGGTCGTTCGGTGCCGCCTGCAATGGTGCCTCCTCTGCTAAGGATGTTCGGTGATGCTTTCGCTTCTAGCTCCACTGTTGTAGGTGATTTTTTGGTTCTTATTTCCCTTGAATTTTGCCGATACCATTTATCATGTTTTTTGAGTGACCCTACATTCTCAGGTAGGTCTTGAGGCTCATCTCCGATAGGTGGGACTTCTATTCTTTTAACCTAAGCTATTCATCTGCCTTCTATAGGTGCTTCCCTTGTTGGACCTTCTACTCGTCACGGTCGACATCGACATCATGGTCATGGTGCTTCTCACCATCGTGGATCTCGGGGTTGACGTCTCCACTTGACTACCATCTACTTGACCAGTGGGAGGCTCTGTTGACTTTGTTTTTTGCCTGTCGTGTTTGAACCAAAACTTTTCTATTCACTGATTGTTGACACTTCTTAGCATAGCTACTAGGTTTATATCCCTAGCAACGATGCTATAACTGTTTGTTGGTATTTCTTAGTGTCATTACTAATTATTAGCATTACCACTAAGTAATACCCTTGATAGTTCCTTAACAATTTTAGATATTTATCTGCATGTGAACGGAGCTATCATTGTAGCATTTCACACGAAAGTATTTAGGGTATCGTTATTTATATTTTTCCAAAGGAAGACATTTGATTAAGAGTCTAGTATGGATATGAACTTGAATAATAATGCTTGCAAGTTCACCAATTGTTTATAGCAGGGCTAAAAACGGTGATTTCAAGATAGTGGACACACACTTGGCGTTCCTCAAAGGATAAAATAGAAAAGAAACAATAAAAGAATAATCCTAAGTTGAGCAGGCATTGGTCTAGTATAGTAATACAAATATTAGCTAATGGTCATACAAATTACATAATTAGTATTAGGGCTAAGTGTGAATTATGTCGGGAGGCCACCGAGTACTAGTCTGCCAGCAACCTCATGTGACAATTTAGACTCCTACACCAAGTCGATCGTGGGGGAATACAAGGGATGGATAGGGCTATCACCACCTGCCACATACCTCTCAACCATGGAAAGGGACAATGCATTCACCTATCTCTCCATACCCAAGCACCATGCTTGCGTATGTAGAAATTACCCAAATCCCCCCTGGTCCCTGACCCTATAGATAGATAGGTAAAGAACTTGGGCACACCTATGGCACAATGAACCACCACCTCAACTTTGCTCTAATTCTGATTATATAAGTTATATGAATTGTTAAGCATAAAGTCATGTATGCTACTCTCATGACATACAAACTATAGACTAGTTCATATATAAAGATTATAACATAACAACTATACTCTAGTTCATGAGTATGACTTAAATATAATGTGAGAGCATAACTTTGGAAGAACTTATAATTCTATTCATACCCAAGAGTCACTTATTCCAAGGAGCCAAGCTCTCTAAGGTTGCTCTGCCTTACTCTAATATAACTACTAAAAGGTAAAAGAGAACTAGAGAGAGTGTGGTGAGCTCAATGTGCTATGTGTGTTGAGAGGGAGGGTACCCCTCTATTTATATAGGAGCTTAGGTGGTGCTTCGTCTATTCCTGGCATGAAACTTTGGGCTGCACCGCCTTAGCATGGTGGCATCCTACCGCCAAAGCGAGGTGTGGCCGAGCAGCACTAGTAGGGGGTCACCCGCCCCTAGGGGTCGACCGCCCCTCACTGAGCCGCCTTGCCACTGCCTTCGTGTGGCAGGCTTTGTGCTAGACATGGGTCCCTGCTCTGTGGGGTTTTGCCCTGGTTGAGTTGACTTGATGGGGCATCTCCCTTGTTCCTTTGTGCAAATCAGCGGCAGAAAGCACCTTTCGGTGAATTGGAGGGGTTTGGTTCTTATGACGGAAGAAGTGTGCTTGGCTATGAAGTTTTCAAGGAATTTTACTTGTTCCATCATAGGTTTGTGTGTGAAATGACCTCCGGCAGTCATGTCTAGTCATAGGTCAGCATCTATGTCAATACCCAAACAAAACAGTCATAGCAATATGCTATCAGGTAAAGACAAGTCTTGGCTGACGTGTATTAACGCTGAGAACCTGGCCCAGGCTACACCTATAGACCCCTTCTCTCACTGCTCAACGACGAGGATTGCCCTTGGTAGAGAGACGATAAGGGACATGGGAAAAATGTAAGACAAAACTTATCCTTAAGTTCATCCTAGTCCCCATTCATATTTTCTATGGCATGTGTATACCATTGATTTGCCTTCCCTATGAGAGAAAAGAGAAAGAATTTCCACCTTAGTGTTTCCTGTGTCATGCCTAAAATGCTCAGGCATGAACACATCTCCTCAAACTCTAGCAGGTGATTGCAAGGGTTTTCATTTTCATGCCCCAAGAAGGGTTGTGCTCGAACCATAGCTTTTAAACTAGGGTGGAGTTCATAGTTAGATGAAAGGTTTGGTTTTGAAGATGGCTTAGGGAACTCTCCATTTGAAGTGAAATCATTTGGAGTTGGAGTTTGCTTAATGGAGAAAATATTTTGGTTACTTTATAAAGTGAAAAGATATAGATACGAGGACAAACTAGGTTCGAAGACAATACAGCAACCGTTCCCTGGCAATAGCACCAGAAAGCTTGTTGGTATTTCTTAACATCTATAGAAGCTAATCTGCAAGCATACGGAATTGCCATTGTAGCTTTCACCGGAAAGTATTCAGGGTATCATATTTCCACAGGGAACGAAGGTATTTCTTCTAGCTAATTCATCCAAGGACAACACAAGTATAGCTGATAAGGTTAGAGAAGGATTCCTATGGCTTTAGGGTCTAAGGACAGATAAACTTTACTCCTACTTGCTTAGTTTGGGCACCAGAGCGCACCTGGTCTGCCAGGTGATACTGGCGTACAACTCTACACATACTAGAACATGGAGGATTACAAGGGATGGACAGGGCTATCACCACCTACCGCCTACCCCTCAATTGGAGAGTACGAGGCAAATGTAGGTAGCCTCTAGCCTAGACACTGCATCTACGCTATCGACTACTACTCTAGCGGCAGCTAGGAACATCCGTGTTTATTAGGAGTCCTCTACTAGAGCATCCACCATGGGGATGGATGATGAAACCACAAACAAGTAAGAGTATAGCTTAACTACTCAAAGACTTTGAATCATAACAATCACGAACACTTACTAAATACTTATGGAGGTACAAAGCCAGCGTTCATCGAGGAACAAGAGAGGGAAGGATACCGACAAGCCCGACACTTCTTCCCCGAACTCTTCCCTCAAATCTCTCCCTATTTATCTTCTTGAGCTAGCTAGGGCCTAAGCCTATGGAGTGATGCTCTTGCTCTTTGATGCTCTTGTGCTCTCTTGTGTGTTGTTGTCATGAGGGGGGAGAGAGCCTCCTTTTATAGGTAGAGAGGAGGGGTTTCTTTAGAAAATGCATAATCCCCTCATGTAAGGCACCAAACTTGTAACACCATATGTGTTAAGCATGCATTTATCCTTGGCATTGCATGAGCACAAGCATCATTGATCATTCATGAGCATAAGCATCTCAAATATTATCTCTATGTTTGCTTATATTGCATGTGTTGTCACTAAGATGCTTTGCATATGCTAGGGTTTACATGTAACCAATGTACAAAATGTTTGTGGAACCCTAGGAGTACCTTGAACATGTTTAGAATGTCAAATGGAAGAACTTTGGTATTCATGACTAAGGCTAGTTTGGTCTCTAAGTCGTATCTATTGTGTAAATCATCATTTTCAAGTTGTATGTTTGACCTAAGTTGAACTATAGCATAGATTGTTTGCATGGTAGTGCACCCTTAAGCAAAGTTGTAGTACTTGACTAGAGTAACAACTTTTATTTTTGGGTCATGAGCTAATTTAGTGCCTAACATGGTCAAATAGGGCTCAAAAAATCAACAAAACACTGTTTTTCAACTTAAAAATTTCACTGTGTAAAACTGATTTGTAGTTTCATGTGCTGTACTTTGACGCGTTGCAATTTGCAAACTAGCTCGAATTAGACCATGATCACTTAAGCAAAGTTGGAGCTTACACATAGCTCTACAACTTTTATTAATCGAGTTTTTGCTAACTCACCGTGGTTTAAGAGTTTGGAGGGGCTGAATTGGTGCTGTCAGACTGACTAACAGTGGCCGGATGGCCATCTTGGCCTGGCCATCATGGCCGACCAAGCATAGAGCCTGGCCTCCATGTGGCCACTACTGGCCGGCATTGGGCCCCGGTTGTGGCAAGGTGGAGTGTGATAATGGAGAAGCCATGCTGCTCATTTCACTCTCGCATTCACACTCTCTCCCTCTCTGCTGCTCCCTCTCGCACATGCAGCGGAAGTGATCTCGCTGCCGTGCCACCGCATTGCTCCGCCATCGCCTTGTTCCCTCGCCACCACACCATTGCCACCTCCAGCTAACCATTAGCTTCTCCATCTTCCTCTCTACCTCCTCAACATAGTTACAGGGCTAGGCAAGCCACGGTGAGGGCGAATTCGCCGTTCTTGTCCTCGCCGGAATCACGGTCTCCATGACCGCCTTCACAGCGAGCTCGTTGCCGCTTTGCTCCCTTGCTCCTTCTTCCCTCTTCATCGCATTAGCGCTAGATACGTGTGTAGCCTAGCCTCAGGTGTGACCTTTACGGTGAACCATAGCCTCATTGGCATTGAACACAACGGCCAGCCTCGCCGTGCTCTCATCACCGCACCACCGCGCACGTGGACGGACCCCGTTAGCGCTTCCCACCTAACCTAGGTAGCCTTGGTAGGTTCACATGGTCACCACGGAGCCTGTGCGCTTCTCACAGGGCCTTGCCATGGGCAGTAACGGCCGGTGCACCATTACACGGCACCGCTGTGCCACCATGGCCGGCGACGAGCCTCTCCGGTGCGTCTGTGCTTCCACCACGTATACCTATCGACGCGGGAGAATGAGAGGAGTACGATGGTGGGGTCGGTTTCATCGGAAAGCTCACCATCAGCGAGCTAGCACCGATCAAACCTGTTGCCCTATCTCCGTCGGCTGACCTATGGACCCGCTGACCCTTGGGTCCCATGCATCAGCGAATGCAGTTTAGGGTTTTGTTTATTTGTTTTCTAGAATTTTGTGCTAACTTTGGAAAATCATATCTAGAGCTAGGAGTGTCCCATTTTGGTGAACCAAATTTTGTTGGATTCCTCATGAAGTGCAGTATTTTATAAAGATATGAAATGTACTATTTATGGTATTTTCAAGGTGAATAAAATGTATCTAGATATAAAATGTATCTAGATAAGTGCTTTTTGAATGTTTGCAATCTTGTAAAATGTATAACTTGAGCTAAGAAAGTGATAAAATTGTGATTCCAATTTTGTTGGTCTTGTGTCGACATGATCTATCTACAAAAATAATAAACTTGCAGTAAACTTGATTGGAATAGGGTATTTCTATTTATCTATTAATAAATGGTGTCTTCTGAGGAAATTCATAGGGATAAAAATAAGTAACATATGGCCATGCTAATTTTTGTACAGTATTATGGCACTAGGATGAAGCTAAGAAAAATATAAAATCTATTGTTTGACACTTTTCTATAGGGTTAATTATTTTCACTAAAATGAACCTTGCTCTCTTATGCAAAGAACTTGGGATTTATTTTACAAAAAGCAAATTTCAAATAGCATACTCCTCAATGATGTTCAAATTCCTACCAAAGCTATATCTAGTGAATAGAACTTAAAATCCCCAAAATTATGCTACTTATTCCTGCATTGAGTTTTGTCAAGTCTTGTTAACCCTTGTTGAGAAAGTTATCATGCCCCAAGATCAAGATGACGTACACCCATATACATAAGCTATTCCTACACTGGGAATACGCTAAAACATGCCTCCATCCACCAAAATTCTGCTCCTACACTAGGAGTAGACAAAAAATATTTATTAGGAAAATACTCCTATGTTTTATAAGATAATGTTCTCTCTCTCATGTGGTTTGAGAGACATGTGCTATGCAAAAGTATTGAAAAAAAATTGGACACATGAAGGTCCAAGAAGAAAAAGAAAAAAATAGGAAACATGAAGGTCCCAAGATGTGGCAGAACCAACTAATTTATAAGAGCACAAGTACAATATCAACCACCAGAGTAGTCGCACTGTCATACTTGAGTCCATATAAACCCGGTAGTCCATCGAGTATCACGAAGGATCTCGAATAATCCAACATACAACCAAGATCGTACATGATTCAACATACATTAGAGTTCAAATATAGTTATTACCATACCAAGTTCAAATACAGTAGCGGAAGCAATATAGTTTTTAAAACCATCCTCACCCACACTTGTTCAAATACATGCTAGTTTATGTCAAGTCCAACAAAAGCATCATAGATAAGACAACATAGAAGAGCCTTGCCCGCGGCCTTACTCCTTGTCCACGGCTGGAGAGAAGCAATTCTTGCAGTACCCATGGTAGACGGTACCATCTGCAATAAGTGGGAAATAAACCCTAAGTACGAGAAGGTACTCAGCTAGACTTACCCATCATGAACCAAAAATAAAGTGACACCATGGATCATGCATGGCTTTATAAGTGGAGTTAGCTTGACATCATTTTGCATAAAAAGCTACTAGTTGAACTACACATTTTATAATTCGGTCACCAAGTTAATTATAGCTATTCATGTAACACCCTAGGTGTTAAGCATGCATTTAATCTTGACATTTGCATGATCACAAGCATCATTGATCCTTTATGAGCATTAGCATCTCAAATAGTATTTCTATGTTGACTTATATTGCATGTGTTGTTACTTAAATGTCTTACATATGCTAGGGTTACATGTAATCAATGTATAAAATGATTATGGAACCTTAGGAGTACCTTAAACATGTTTAGAATATCACATGGAACAACTTTGGTATTCATGACTAAGGCTAGTTTGGTCTCTAAGTCATAGTATTGTGTAAGTCATCAATTTCAAGTTGTATGTTTGACCTAGATTGAACCATGTCATAGAGGGTTTGCATGGTAGTGCACCCTTAAGCAAAGTTGTAGTATTTGATTATAGCAACAACTTTTATTTTTGGGTCTTCAGCTAATTCAGTGCCTAGCTTGGTCATTTTGAGCTCACAAAAAATAGCAAATCACTAGTTTTGGCACTTAGGAAATTTTCTAATCCCTAATTGGTTTTTCAGTTCGATGTACCTGACTTGGTGATGTTGTAACTTGCAACCCATTGCGATTTAGACCTAGATCATTTAAGAAATATTGGAGCTGGTATGTAGCTCTATAAGTTTTCTTTTAGCGTCGTGCACTGATTAGCTTTGGTTTAGGAGATTAGAGGCGTTGAAATTGCGCTGTCACACACGAACACGAGCTCTGATGACCGTCGTCGCGTCGTAGTGGGTGGCTGATCGCGTTAGGTCGTTGAAGCCATGTGGCAGCCATACAACGCCGACGGCCCGACCGGTCAGGCCACGACGGGCACAAATGCGCCCTGTGCTTGCCCGTTCACGCCCATGTTCTCATTTCCTCTCTTTGCCTCCTTCTTCGCTCGTGCATCCACCCGCAGCAGCAGCGCTCGCCGCCGACGCCATTGCTGGCTGCTCAGCTCCGCACCATGCTCGCACCCCTCACTCACCATAGTCATAGCTCCACCATGTTCCCACCACCTCATCGAACCCCTTGACTAGCTTGCAGCTCATGGTAAGGCCTCCTGTGCAGCGCTGCGACCATTGCCATCGTTCTTGCCAGCGTGTCGCGCCGCCTCCGACCACCGTTTGTCATGTTTGGTTGTGCGCTAGATTCACCATAGGGTGTAGAAGCTCGGCCAAACCCTAATTGGTGCCATCTCGGCCAACTTCGGTAGCACAAAGTCAACCCGTGCCTATCGTGCCGCCATTAGCACCGCCATCGCCCTTAGCTCCAGTAATCGACCCAGCTAGCTAGCCCTGTGCATGCGGAACGTCTTGGGAACATTGTGGTGCCGGTGCCATCACCGGAGAGCTCACCGTCTATGAACTCTGGCTGGTCAGTGTTGGTGCTCTATTTTGTGCCACTGAAGCATGGGCCCGGCTGACTCATGGGTCCTAGCTATCATCAGCTGTAAATCTAATGCTAGTTCATTTATTCCTGAAATGTATGCAAACTTTGAAAAATCATAAGTTGAGTTGTAGATGTCCAATTTTAGTGAACCAAATTTTGTTGTATTCCTCATGAACTGTAGTATTTTATAAAAATATGAAATGTATAGTTTCTAGTATTTTTATAGGTGAATAAAATATAGCTATATAAGTGTTTTTTGAATGTTTACAATGTTGTAAAATGTATATCTTGAGCTAGAAAAGTGATAAAATTGTGATTCCAATTTTGCTAGTCTTGTGTTGACATTCTCTAGCTAGGAAAAATAATAAACTTGCTGTAAACTTGTTTGGACTAGGGTCTTTCTATTTATCTATTAATAAATGGTATTTTCTGAGGAAAATTATAGGTATAAAAATAAGTAACATATGGCCATGAAAATTTTTGTACAGTAGTATGGCACTAGTATGAAGTTAATAAAAATATATCATATATTGTTTGACACTTTTCTATAGGGTTAATTATTTTCACTGAAATAGACCTTGCTAGCTTGTCATTTTTGTAGAGGATGTTATACATGTTCAAATGGTATAAAATTTTTATAGCAGTCTATTGGGAGCACTTGGAAGCTACTGTAATCTTCTGAGAATTTATTGTGCACATTTGGTATATGTTTGTTATTTCACCTAATTATCTAATTATTTTAATAAAGGCATTGAAATAAATAAATTTGGCTTAACCATTATGTTTTCTTGAGTTTATTTGATATTCCTGAACTATTGGTATATTTGGTGATGTCCAATTTTGAATGCTTATATGTCATGAAAATGTTAACATTGTTATCAAAATATCAAAAATGTTAACATTGTTATCAGAATATCAGAAATAAATAGAGAAGAGATATGCACCTACTCAGTAAACAAGGAGTTAACATTGTTATCATTGTGTAACTTCACATCATTATCATAGCATGTACATTCCCCTATCACATCATCCATGACCCTTCTTATGCATTCATGGGACATACTTATGCATATGCATGCAATAGTGCAACCAAGGAGATCATGTTGGTGGAACTCGACATCGATCCACAGGAGTAGAACAAGAGGTGCAGCACCAGGAGGTTCTCGAAGAAGGAGAGCCTAAAGCCGATCACCTTCCTAAGGGCCTGGATCACCAGCCTACAATGTTCATGAAAGGCAAGCCCTAGAGCATTATAAGTCTCCCTACTTTACTAATGTCACCTAAAGTTATTCATATTGATGCATTATGTGATAGGAGTTGTTTGGAAACACTTGCTGCATATTACCTTCCCTTGTCTAGAAATATCTGCCATGAATCCTATTTAAGTCTAGGAATGCTTGTTATGCTTAGCTATGCTTAGACCGGTAGAAGTCGGGTGATTTCCTGTCACCTGTGAGCTATAGGTGATAACTTAATCATGGTTGGCTATATTGTGCTATCGTGGAATATAACCTGATGATGTTGAATAATTGGAGACTAGGCTGAGTCTTATGTGTGGTAATCATAGTGATTCTATCTGTGTCATTTAAGGACCGGTCATTGGAGGTCATCTTGTCATGTTGAACGCATGCCTCTCACATAGTTGGCCGGATAAGTCATTTAGACCGTGAAGCCGAGTAGCTCAACTTAGGCCACGGACATGAGCAGTTAAAGTGCGCACCTTAGAGGTAGTAAGGATGTGCGGAGAACCAATGGCGTAAGTCTAAGGGTGGGTTAGACTCCCAAGCCTCCTGGCAGATTGGTTGTATCTTTGAGGGTGTGGCGCTAGTCTTACCCATGATTATACTTGAGTTGTTCTAAAGGTGACTAGATGCAACCCCAATGAGGGAAGTATGGGTGTGTGTTAGGAATAATACCCCAGTTGGGTTGGAATTGATTCGAATCGCTGTCTCTTTCGGATAGTGAGAACTTGATAGGAGTATGCTTCATCATAGTAATTGATGGAAGTGTTGGTTATGAGATTATGCAAGAACTCAACTAGATATGGTTATTATTGTGATGACTTAATGGTACCAACATGTTTGGCATAGGATAGTGCTAATGTAGTATGAGATAGGATTAATAACTGGTGATTCATAGTTTGAAAGATATTGGACAACTTATGCTTTTATGCAAATAAAGTCTACCAGCTCTACTGATAAATCCTTGCATACTCCTTGGTGTCTTAGTATTTTAGTAGATGATGGGTAAGCCTAGCTGAGTACCTTCTCGTACTTAGGGTTTTATTCCCATTGTTGTAGATAATGTTATGTACCACGACTATTGCAAGAACTGCTTTGCTCCTGCAGTGGATGAGGAATAGGACCATGGGCATGGTCATTCTGTATTTCATCTCATCCTTATGCTTTTGGTTGGAGATGACTATGAAACTGGCTATGTATTATACTACGTGTGATGTTGATGTCAAACTACTTTGCTTCCGCTACTTTTCAACTTGGTTTGTAATAACTATGTGAACTCCGATGTATGTG
This sequence comes from Miscanthus floridulus, assembly GCF_019320115.1. NCBI lineage: Eukaryota > Viridiplantae > Streptophyta > Magnoliopsida > Poales > Poaceae > Miscanthus > Miscanthus floridulus. The sequence goes on from NC_089595.1 coordinate 64,648,427, forward strand.
AGATATTTGTGAACTATGATATAACATGTGACTGGTTATGTTGAATGATGTACTATCTTGGCTTGTATGTTGGTTGAATCGAGATCCTTTGCGATACTTGATGGACTACCGAATTTATATGGGCTCAAGTGTGATGGTTTGACTGCCTTGGTGGTTGCTATTGTACTTGTGCTCTTATAAATTGGACGGTTCTATGACAGCTGGCATCGGAGCAAGGTTCAACATAAAATTGTCATATGTGTTTTTAAAACAAAGGTTTTATGTTATAAAAATCTAAAGTGTGCCAGTGGTCATCTCCTTTATGCCCAGTTAAGGACTTTTAGGTGGCTATTTAAGTACTAGCATGGGGTTTTTTACTTTCGTCGTCCATACGGCGTGCTATTGTATGGATGCCACTCACTTGAGTGGTAATGTATGGATCAAATGACTCTATGCCAAGGTAAGAAGGTAAGTTGATGAGTGGCATGACCGCAAGATGTGAGCGTGCGGTCGGGGAGAGCTAGCTTTGATACGGCTGTATATGCATGCTTGCATGTGTGTATGGTACATATTTAATTGTGGGTAATAAATTTTCATCGGGTATCTTTGATATGGAAGTATATGTATGGGTATACTTATATGGAAGTATTTAGTTGCAACCTAGAGCCCAAATTTATATTTCTGTATTTATAACTATTGGGTTGGGCTAAAATGCATTTTCTGTAGGTACACTAACAACGAAACATGTATCTCACTTAGTTACGATTATATTGAGGGAACATATGTATGCCACCATGTATGTCATTAGGAATTATTTTTCTAAGTTTGTGAGGACGTACGGAATGAGCATACATCATGGTGCATTATTCCTTCATAATTATTGCATTGTTTCCCCCTTAAACGATCTTATTGTTAAGTAACTTGTTTCTATAATCGCATTGTCTCACTCCATTGTAACCTTTTTCTACAGATGGTAGCCATAGGAGCCCCTGTTGCTAGCAATACCTTTTTGGCATTGTTTGGGACTCCCACCTTACTGTGGAGGGTGTTGAACTCTATTGGGTATGCTGAATCACCTCGCTACTTTTGGACCAAAGTGGTAACTGAGGGACAGAGGTGGTACGATGTACGGGTCACTGTCGCCGCCCGTGTGGACAATCCTCAGTGGCAAGGATGGAGTGTCGAGTCAGATAGATAGACCCCTTGTGAAGGTGCCCAAGTGGCCGCTTTTGAGGTTCTCAATGGGATTTGTCAGGAATTTGGCGATGAGCTTGTAAATAGGCCAGTTGGATCTTTCCCTAGAGTGGATGCATCACAGACCACTTGGACCTAGCCAGGTGGTAATGCTTTGGTAAGGGACAGGGATGAAAGAGCAGGAAGTAGTAATGCTGCAATGAGTGCCATGTATGTAGTCATGAAGATGTTTTACTCACGCCAAGATAGCTACATCAACTGTATGCAAGAGCTCCAAAGAGCACAGGCTGCACAGCGAGGTTGTGAGGACATGTACGCAGGCACCAAAGGGTAGTTTGAGCAGCCCAGAATGAAATAGGTAATTTTATGACAGCCTTAGACGCTCGTCGGGGGTAGTTTGTTCGTGTTGTTGCAGAAAGAGATGTAGCTAGGGCTGAATTACAAGGCATCCATGCTGAGAGGGATGATGTCATTCACCTTGCTAAAACCAGGGAGGCAGCTAGGATCAAGACCATGTTCTAGGCTGCTAGGCAGGCAACAGAGTTCAATCGCATGGAGTAGGAGCTCATGCACTAGATTGATGAGCTTCCGATTGATGTTCATCACCTCAACAACATAATAACCCCAATTATTCCTCCAGCTCCAGTGGTGAAAGAAGGGCCTAATGTGTTGATTGCTAAGGATGATGGCATGGAGATGGATGCCGAGGAGTAGCAAGAAGATGAGGAGATCGAGCCTTTTGAGGACAACCACGGTGATGGTGTGTCTAACCTCGACAGTGACCACCCCGAGGAGTAGCTTAGCTGTAGTAGTAGCGAGCTAGATGTTTTAGCTCCTTATCTTCGATCCTCATGTAACGAACTCGTGTTGTAGGTCTCAATTTCATGATGTACCCTTTCGCTGTTATTGGAACTATGCATATACTACATGTGGTGATGGTACTTTTTAATGAATTTCTAGTCGTTTTTGGCATGTATGGAATGCGTTTTGAGTACGATAAGTGATCCATTTGGTGATGTTATGTTGTGGAAATGAATTATTGTGCCTCTGTGTTATTGTATGAATTTACGATTCTCTCCAGTAATTATAGTATGGCATGATTATACAATTCTTCTACAATCTCATGACATCACCCAATAATCATTTGTTATTGCAACTTTGTAGATGACTCGCACTCATAGAGGGGCTGGTACCGGTCGGAATGGTGATGATGATCTTCCATCACCACCACATCCTTCACCAGTAGAGATGATGGCCCAACTCATGGAGATCCAACATTCCATGGAAGAAGTGTTGCGCGGTCTCACATAGAATGTTGGCCAAGGATGAGGAAGAGACTAGCACCAAGGACCTAAACCTAACCAGTTCAGGACATTCAAGGACTTCCTTGACACTAAGCCTCCTATTTTTAAGGAAGCAGAAGAGCCATTGTAGGTAGATGAATGGTTGAATACAATCGAACAAAAGTTCTATCTTTTAAGGCTCACTAGCACCTAAAGACAGAGTATGCATCGCACCAGCTGTAGGGACCTGTAGGCATTTGGTGGAGTCATCATCGATACACTTTGCCTGAGGATGCTCAAATCACCTAGAACCAATTTAAGGCTACATTTAGGGGACATTATATTTCCCCAGGTCTGATGAGTATGAAGCATACAGAGTTCATGAGGCTGACGTAGGGTACCAAGGTTATAACTGAGTATCTGCATGCCTTTAACAATTTGTCAAGGTATGCCACATAGTTTGTGGATATTGATGTAAAGAAGATTGCTAGTTTCAAGAGGGGACTTAGCCCGAAGCTGATGAAGACACTAGCTAACAGCAAATGTGCTACTTTCAATGAGTTTGTTAGTGATGCTTTAACTCAAGAGAATCATAATAATATCTATGCTGCATCTAAGAGTGGCAAGAGAGCTTATGAAGCAGGTGTATCTCAGCCAAAAGCTCCTACTACTGCAAGGCCTTAGTTTCACCCTCCTACTCTAAAGTATAGACCACCTCAGAAGAAGGCATAGACCAGTCAGAACCAGAAAGTGTATCGTATGGCCTACTCTATTGCCCTACCAAAGGGTAGCAATGGAAAAGGAAGCTCCAACATTCCACCCAGCAGTATGCCATGCTGGAGTTGTAGCAAGACTAGCCATTAGTCAAGAAATTGTCCTTATCCCAAGAAGAAGAAGAACCAGAAGCAGGGCAATTCAAATGGACGTTAGGGACACATGCACTATACCACCATGGAAGAGATTCCCTCTAGTGATGTTGTCATGGCTGGTATGTTTCTTGTGAATCATCATCCTGTAGTCATTTTATTTGATTCTATAGCTTCACATTCATTCATGAGTCCAACTTTTGCATCCAAGTATGATCAGAAAATATTTGTAGTAGACAAAGGTGGTTATTGTATAAGTGCTACTGGGAGTAACATTTCCACCAATCAGATAGTTAAAGATGTCTGTATCCAAATAAGTGAACATGAGTATACTACTAATTTAGTGATATTACTAGGATTGGGTATGGATGTGATCTTGGGTATGAATTGGATAAAGAACCATGGTGTCTTTATCAATACCTCGACTAGAACCATCATGTTGAGGGACCCCAAGAATAATGATGCTTTTCTAATACCCCTTCCTACGGAGTTTGATCTCCATACTATGGCCAATGCTATCCAGCCTATGGCCCTTGCTGATATTCTGGTAGTATATGAATTTCTAGATGTCTTTCTTGATGAATTATCAGGGTTACCACCATATAGAGAGATAGAGTTCAAGATAGAATTATTACCGGGTACCGCACCCATTTCCTGAAGACCGTATAGAATGCCACCTAATGAGTTAGCAAAATTGAAGATCTAGTTGCATGAACTCTTAGAAAAGGGTCTCATTTGCCCTAGTTCTTCACCATGGGGTTGTCCGACTATATTTGTGAAAAAGAAGGACAAGTCTTTGTGGATGTGTGTGGACTATCGACCACTCAATGTTGTTACTATCAAGAACAAATATCCCTTGCCTTGCATTGATATCTTGTTTGATCAATTGGTGCACGCAAAGTATTCTCTAAGATTGATTTGAGGTCAGGATATCACCAAATCAAGATTAGGCCAGAAGACGTACCTAAGACGCCTTTTTCTACTAGGTATGGCCTTTATGAGTATTTAGTCATGTCCTTTGGATTGACCAATGCTCCTGTCTATTTCATGTATTTGATGAACTTGGTGTTCATGCCTAAACTTGACAAGTTCATGGTTGTGTTCATCGATGGTATCTTGATTTATTCTGAGACAACAGAAGAGCATGACGAGCACTTGAGAGTGGTATTGTCGAGACTAAGAGAGCATAAGTTGTATGCAAAGTTTAGTAAATGTGAGTTTTGGTTGAAGAAGGTACCTTTCCTAGGCCATGTATTATCTAAGGATGGAATTTCTGTAGACCCATCCAAAGTGCAAGAAGTGTTGGATTGGAAAGCTCCCACCTTAGTTCACGAGGTTCAAAGTTTTCTTGGTCTAGCTAGATACTATCGTCGGTTTATCCTAGATTTCTCCAAGATATCCAAGGCTATGACGAGATTACTTTAGAAGGATGAAAAGTTTGTATGGACACCAGAGTGTGAAGCAGCTTTTCACACTTTTGCAGACTTTGCTAACTACTGCTCCTGCTTTAGCACAGCCTAACATTGAGAAACTATTTGATGTATTTTGTGATGCCTCAGGTACCGGTATAGGGTGTGTTTTAATGCAGGAAGGCTGAGTCATTGCTTATGGTACGTGCTAATTGAGAAAGCATGAAGTCAACTATCCAACGCATGATTTAGAGCTTGCAGCAGTTGTCCATGCTCTAAAAATTTGGAGACATTACCTGCTTGATAATGTTTGCCACATCTACACTTATCGCAAAAGTCTTAAGTACATTTTCACTCAACCTGAGTTGAACATGAGGTAGCACAGATGGTTAGAATTGATCTAGGATTTATAACCTAGAAGTGCATTATCATCTAGGGAAGGCCAATGTGGTTGCCGATGCCTTAAGCCGAAAGTATCATGGTAATTCTTTGTTGGAAGATGGTTTCAACTTATTGCATCTGGCAGTCCTACACAATATCACTGTTAGTTGCTCTCTAGAGTCAAAAATCATTGAGCTCCAAAAGACTAATGTTGGTATATTCCATATCAAAAGAAAGATGAAAGAAGAAGAAAGTAATCATTTTTTATTGGATAAGAATGGTGTTCTATGGTTTAAAGATCGACTTGTAGTGCCAAAAGATAGGGAGTTGAGAAACCAAATTCTAGAGGAAGCTCATTCTTCCAAGCTATCCATTCACCCGGGTAGCAGCAAGATGTACGAAGACTTGAAGACTAGATTTTGGTGGACAAAAATGAAGAAAGAAATTGCAGCATACGTTGCAAGATGTGATAACTGTTGCGAGTTAAGGCCATTCATATGAAACCAGCAGGGTTACTTCAGCCATTGTCTATTCCAAGTTGGAAATGGAAGGACATTAGTATGGATTTCATTGTTGGACTTCCAAACACCCAAAAGGGTCATGATTCTATATGGGTAATTGTTGACCGTCTCACCAAGTCTGCACATTTTATTCTAGTCAATGTCAAGTATCAACCTCATCAATATGCAAAGTTGTACATTGAACAAATTATGAGATTGCATGGAGTACCTAAGAGTATTGTATCAGATCAAGGGCCCCAATTTGTTAATCATTTTTGGGAACACCTACACAAGTACTTAGGTACCACATTAGTTCACAGCTCTGCTTATCACCCTAGACAGCAGGTCAAACTGAACGTGTGAATCAAATCTTGGAAGATTGGTTGAGAGCATGTGTGATTTCTTCCAAGGGCTCATGGGAGGAATGGTTACCTTTGGTTGAATTCTCCTATAATAATAGCTATCAAGAGAGCATCAAGATGGCTCCGTTTGAAGCTTTATATGGTCACAAGTGTAGGACCCCTCTGAATTGGATTGAGCCTAGTGAAAGAAGATATTATGGAATTGACTTTATCAAAGAAGCTAGAGAATGAGTTCAAATCATTCAACAATATATAAAAGCTGCTCAATCAAGACAAAAGAGTTATGCAGATAAAAGGAGAAGTCCTATTGTGTTCCAAATTGGAGATTATGTGTATCTAAAGGTATCCCCAATGAGGAAATTACAAAGGTTTGGAGTGAAGCAAAAACTTGTTCCTAGGTATATCAGACCATATCAGATCATTGAACAAAAAGGACCAGTAGCCTACAAACTCTAGTTACCTCCATAAATGAAAGCTATATTCAATGTTTTCCATATCTCCCAACTCAAGAAATGTCTTTGTTTGCCTAAAGAAGCTATTGAACCTGCTAGTGTCAAGATTCAATCGGATTTGACCTATGAAGAAAGACCTATTCGAGTGCTTGAAGAAATGGAAAGAGTGACCCATAGCAAAGTCATTAAGTTCTATAAAGGTGATTTGGAATAATCATAGTGAGTAAGATGCTACGTGGGAGTGTGAGAAATATCTTCGTGAGGTTTATCTGAGTTTCTACGAGGAATGGTAGGTCATATTAATCTTGGGATGAGATTTCTTTAAGCGGGGAAGGGTTGTAACACCCTAGGTGTTAAGCATGCATTTAACCTTGACATTTGCATGAGCACAAGCATCATTGATCCTTTATGAGCATGAGCATCTCAAATAGTATTTCTATGTTGACTTATATTGCATGTGTTTACTTAAATGTCTTACATATGCTAGGGTTACATGTAATCAATGTATAAAATGATTATGGAACCTTAGGAGTACCTTAAACATGTTTAGAATATCACATGAAACAACTTTGGTATTCATGACTAAGGCTAGTTTGGTCTCTAAGTCATAGTATTGTCTAAGTCATCAATTTCAAGTTGTATGTTTGACCTAGATTGAACCATGTCATAGAGGGTTTGCATGGCAGTGCACCCTTAAGCAAAGTTGTAGTATTTGATTAGAGCAACAACTTTTATTATTTTTGGGTCTTGAGCTAATTCAGTGCCTAGCTTGGTCATTTTGAGCTCACAAAAATCAGCAAAACACTAGTTTTGGCACTTAGGAAATTTTCTAAGTCCTAACTAGTTTTTCAGTTTGATGTACCTGACTTGCTGATGTTGTAACTTGCAACCCATTGTGATTTAGACCTAGATCATTTAAGCAATATTGGAGCTGGTATGTAGCTCTACAAGTTTTGTTTTAGTGTTGTGCATTGATTCGCTTTGGTTTAGGAGATTGGAGGCGTTGAAATCGCACTATCAGACACGAACGCGAGCTCTCATGACCGTCGCCGCGTCGCCGTGGGTGGCCAACTGCGTCAGGCCATTGATGCTGTGTGGCGGCCGCATAATGCCGACGGCCCAGCTGGTCGGGCCATGATGGGCACAAATGCACCCCACGCTCGGTCGTTCATGCCCACGCTTTTATTTCCTCTCTGTGCCACCTCCTTCGCTCGCACATCCGCCCACAGCAGCACTAGCGCTCGCTGCTGACGCCACTGCCGGTCGCTCGGCTCCACACCACGCTTGCACCCCTCACTCACCGCAGTCATTGCTCTGTCATGTTCCCACCACCTCACCAAACCCCTTGACTAGCTTGCAGCGCACGTTAAGGCCTCCTATGTAGCGCCACGGCTGTCGCCGTCGTTCTTGCCGCCATGCCACGCCGCACATGGCCGGGCTGCCTCCAACCACCGTTTGCCGTGTTTGGGTGTGAGCTAGATTCACCGTAGGGTATAGAAGCTTAGCCGAACCCTAATTCATGCCATCTCGGCCAACTCCGGTTGCGCACCATTGACCAACGCCCATCGTGCCGCCATTAGCACCGCCATCGCCCTTAGCTCCAGTAATCGACCCAACTAGCTAGCCCTGTGCATGCGGAAGGTCTTGGGGAACATTACGGTGTCGGTGCCGTCGCCAGAGAGCTCGCCGTCGGTGAACTCTGGCCGGTCATTGCCGGTGCTCTGTTTTGTGCCACTAATGCGCAGGCCCGGCTGACTCATGGGTCCCAGCTATCAGCGGCTGTAATCTAATGCTAGTTCATTTATTCCTAAAATGTATGCAAATTTTAAAAAATCATAAGTTGAGTTGTAGATGTCCAATTTTGGTGAACCAAATTTTGTTGTATTCCTCATGAAGTGTAGTATTTTATAAAAATATGAATTATATAGTTTCTAGTATTTTTATAGGTGAATAAAATATAGCTATATATGTGTTTTTTGAATGTTTGCAATATTGTAAAATGTATATCTTGCATTAGAAAAGTGATAAATTGTGATTCCAATTTTTTTGGTCTTGTGTTGACATTTTCTAGCTAGAAAAAATAATAAACTTGCTGTAAACTTGTTTGAAGTAGGGTCTTTCTATTTATCTATTAATAAATGGTATTTTATGAGAAAAATTATAGGTATAAAAATAAGTAACCTATTGCCATGAAACTTTTTGTACAGTAGTATGGCACTAGTATAAAGTTAATAAAAATATATAATCTGTTGTTTGACACTTTTCATTGGGGTTAACTATTTTCACTAAAATAGACCTTGCTAGGTTGTCATTTTTGTAGAGGATGTTATACATGTTCAAATGGTATTAAATTTTTATAGTAGTCTATTGGGAACACTTATAAGCCACTGTAATTTTCTGAGAATTTATTGTGCACATTTGGTATATATTTGTTATTTCACCTAATTATCTAATTAAATTAATAAAGGCATTTAAATAAATAGATTGGGCTTGACCATTATGTTTCTTGAGTGTATTTGATATTATTGAACTGTTGGTATACTTGGTGATGTCCAATTTTGAATGCCTATATGCAATGAAAATATTATTGCTCTATAATTCAATTTAGAGTTGCTTTTGGACATATTCTGTTTTTGGGTATGTTGCATAGTTGAAATGAAGTTTACTATAGAAATGGTTAGTAACAAAGTTGTAGATAACTTCTTCATCTATCTTGTGTCAAAATTTCAGGGTAATAGGCCAAATGGTTTAGGAGTTATAGCTGTTTAAAGTTGGTCTCCCGAAATACTTGTTTTCTGAAATTTCTGGACAGAGCTGGTTAGATTGCCTGTTTTGGTTAGGATAGAGTTTGAATTAGCTTTTGGTGATTAAATAAGAGTTGTAGAAAATTTTATAAGATTTCCAAAAAGTCAAATATCATAGCATTTGGATAGGTATAACTTCAGTTATGATGTAAACTAGGAGCTGCTATGTGTATCTCTGAAATTGTCTTGTGTAGAATATCGGAAATGAATAGAGAAGAGATATGCACCTACTCAGTAAACAAGGAGTTAACATTGTTATCATTGTGTAACTTCACATCATTATCGCAGCATGTACATTCCCCTATCACATCATCCATGATCCTTCTTATGCATTCATGGGACTTACTTATGCATATGCATGCAATAGGTGCAAACCGAGGAAATCACGTTGGTGGAACTCGACGTCGATCCACAGGAGGAGAACCAAGAGGTGCAGCACCATGATGTCCTAGAGAAGGAGGGCCTGATGCCGATCACCTTCCTGAGTGCCCGGATCACTAGCCTACAACGTTCGTGAAAGGCAAGCCCCGGGGCACTATAAGTCTCCCTACTTTACTAATGTCACCTAAAGTTATTCGTATTGATGCATTATGTGATAGGAGTTGTTTATAAACACTTGCTGCATATTACCTTCCCTTGTCTAGAAATATCTACCATGAATCCTATTTAAGTCCAGGAACGCTTATTATGCTTAGCTATGCTTAGACTGGTAGAAGTCGGGTGATTTCTTGTCACCTGCGAGCTATAGGTGATAACTTAATCACGGTTGGCTATATTGTGATATCATGGAACATAACCTGATGATCTTGAATAATTGGAGACTGGGCGGAGTCTTATGTGTGGTAATCATAGTGATTCCATCTATGTCATTTAAGGATCGGTCGTTGGAGGTCATCTTGTCATGTTGAACGCATGCCTCTCACATAGTTGGCCGGATAAGTCGTTCTGACTGTGAAGCCGAGTAGCTCAACTTAGGCCGGTGACACAAGCAGTTAAAGTGCGCACCCTAGAGGCAGTAAGGATGTGTAGAGAGCCAATGGCGTAAGCCTAAGGGTGGGTTAGAGTGCTGAGCCTCCTGGCAGATTGGTTGTATCTTTGAGGGTGCGGTGCTGGTCTTACCCATGATTGTATTTGAGTTGTCCCAAAGGTTACCTGATGCAACCCCGATGGGGGAAGTATGGGTGTGTGTTAGGAATAATTCTCCAGCTGGGTTGGAATCAATTCCAATCGCCGTCTCTCCCAGATAGTGAGAACTTGATAGGAGTACGCTTCATCGTAATAATTGATGGAAGTGTTGGTTATGAGATTATGCAAGAACTCAATTGGATATGGTTATTATTGTGATGACTTAATGGTACCAACATGTTTTGCATAGGATAGTGCTAATGTAGTATGAGATATGATTAATAGCTGGTGATTCATAGTTTGAAAGATATTGAACAACTTATGCTTTTATGCAAATAAAGTCTACCAGCTCTACTGATAAAGCCTTGCATACTCCTTGGTGTCTTAGTATTTTAGTAGATGATGGGTAAGTCTAGCTAAGTACCTTCTCATACTCAGGGTTTTATTTCCATTGTTGTAGATAATGTTATGTACCACGGCTACTGCAAGAACTACTTTGCTCCTACAGTGGATGAGGCATGGTCATTCTGTATTTCATCTCATCCTTATGCTTTTGGTTGGAGATGACTATGAAACTAGCTACGTATTAAACTACGTGTGATGTTGATGTCAAACTACTTTGTTTCCGCTACTTTTAAACTTGGTTTGTAATAACTATGTGAACTCCGATGTATGTGAGATATTTGTGAACTATGATGTAACGTGTGACTGGTTATGTTGAATCATGTACGATCTTGGCTTGTATGTTGGTTGAATCGAGATCCTTCACGATACTCGATGGACTACCAGATTTATATGGGCTCAAGTGTGATGGTTTGACTGCCTTGGTGGTTGCTATTATACTTGTGCTCTTATAAATTGGACGGTTCTATGACAGCTCATCACTAGATTAGCAACTAACCTGTGCCAAACATGTGTTATATAATTAAGTATTATAACAATAGTAACCAAAGCCAATTATTTTATCATCCACAAACCATTCCACTTGTCATTGATCACTACGATAGATGGAAGCTCAGTCAAGTTTCTCACTATCCGGGAGAAATGGTGATTCGAATCGATTGCAACTAGCTGGGCAGTATTCCTAACACAAACCCAGACATACCTACGCCAAGGTAGTCTTAGGTCACCTTTGGTACAACTCAGGTACACATGTCATGGGTTTGATTAGCACCACACAATCAGGGACAACCAGCTGCCAGGACAGTCAGGCCCAGCCTACCCTTGGGCTCACGTCTAGCTCCCAGTACATCCTTACTACCGTCAAGAGTGCGCACTTTTATAGAACAGGGCCCCGCATGAGTTGAGCTACTTGGCTTCACGGTCGGAACGAGTTATCCGGCCAGCTAAGTGAGAGGCATATGTTCAAAATGACTGAGGACCAACAACGATATGGTCCTTAATCATCACAGACAGAATCACATGAGTTTACCCTACTACATAGACTCCGTTCGGCCTCCATTTACATCATCGCATGGTTCTTTTACACGATAGCAAATATAGCCAATCATGATTTGGTATCCACCTATATCTTGCAGGTGATAGGAAATCACTCAACTTCTACCGACTAAGCATTGCTAACATATATTTGATCCTAGACCTACATAGGGTTCAAGGTATATTTCTGAACAAGGAAATTATATGCATCAAGTGTTTCCAATCAACTCCTATAACCTAATGCATCAAAATTTGTAAAACATAGGAGGCTAGAATGCTCCGGGGCTTGCCTTTCTATTTACACCAAAATTTGGGAAGAGAAGAACATAGGAACTCGAAGCGTCCAAGATTGTATCATCAAGGGATCGATCAGATGTGAATCGATATCAGCCATTTTTGATGCGGTATCGGAAATTGGCTATTTTATAGATGACATCAGCAGATAACATCAATGAATTACGTATAGATGGCGTTAGTGGAGGAAAATATGTTGGACTCTACAAAAAGGAAAGAATTAGGGTCCAAGTTATCTTAAATTAGGAATGTTTTCTTTTATTTCAAAAGATTGTAATAAGTCGTATTTGAATAGGATTCATGTTTAAGTTCTGGGTATAAATATTGGACCCTAGCTATTGTAAAAGACCCTTAGGAGTAGGAGTACTATAGATCTCGGCGAGTTCTTCAACAAGTAGGGTTGCATTGATCCGGTCGACATCTGGCTTGTCTGTAAGTACCGTCATGGCTTATTCTTTTGTTCATAAGGCTGCATTGGTCTGGCTGACCTCTTATGAGCTCTAGTATAAGTTAGTTATCGATCCTTATTTTGTTCAAGTATGGTTGCATCGGTTAAGTTTGACCTCCACTGCTCGAATTAGATTAAGGTCAAGTTATCGGCTCTACCTAAGGGTGGCATCCTTTGGGTAGATTCATTAAGTTACTGATCATGCTGATGTTCTTATTGTCATTAGTTTCAGCAATATCAACCTGCCCAGTCGAGATCGATCTAGATCAGCCTCACATCCTTTTAGTCCATCATTTATTTTGTCATGTTGCGATGGTTCTTATTTTAAACGACGGATTATGTTTTATCGGTCGTTCTACTTTGATCTTGATCGTGCATAGTATGTGGCTAAGGCATGTCTAATCTTGAGAAGGTTTACTAGCTAGTTGAATCTGGTCTATAGCTCGCTGTTATGGTTATAACGATCTAGTCGATCCCCACTGTTAGCACTTTTAAATCGAAGTATGCTAGTTGGTAGATTTGCTTTCGACCATGCATGACCTTGGTTGTTTGCTATGCCTGCATTGGCTAAATAGCCAATCGCCCATACTTTAACGCTTATAGTGCATCTTCATGATTCTGTTCAATGTGAATAGATCTGTTTATTTTAAAGGTTTGATCTATTATCTTTATCATGGCTGCCATCGATCTAGTCGAACCCCACTGTTAAGGATAATAGGTTAGATCTAGTGAGTTTATAGATCTATCCATATTAAATAGTCGATTGTTCATGTGCTATAATCCCTTTTCTACTTGAATCGGCTATTTTAGCCGATTCACCTATGCTTTCATAGATATGGCACGCTTTCATAAACCTGTTGATGTATGGTCAGTTCTATGAATTTTCTAGTTCTAGACTATCATCGTCATCATAGCTGCATTGATCAGGTCAAACCTCACTATTGACAATAATAGATTAGATCTAGACAGTTCGTAGACCTGTCTATATCGAATAGTTGATTATTTGCGTGGCATATCCCTTTTCACCGGATTCATTGGCTCTACACCACGTATTGATCAAATCCAATTTAGCCAGTGATGCATCTTTGACGCATACATGTTAATAGCTTAAGGGAAAGGATCATTAAAACAGGGTGTATTGTATTCGTTACTATAAAATCAATCATTACCCACGAGCATTACAGTCCTTAACATTCAATTTCTTCTCGTATCGGCTATTTAGTCGATTTTCCTATCTGGCCGCTCCCAAAGCGGCACACTTGGAACTATCTAGGCAAAACCAGCATGTTCCACCCTAAATTACTGATAAACTTTCTATTGGCACAAAAAATGTCAACATGCAACAAGTCGGAAGGATCCGTTTAGGATGAGCCTAGAGATCTGCTTGGCTTCAACGCAGGACCAGCTGATCCTACGAATTCTCAAAGGCATGCTAGCCAATTTGACCTGCAATTGATAAGGAGAGAAAGTTTATCAGTAATTTAAGGTAGAACATGGTAGTTTTGCCCAGACAGTTCCAAGTGTGTCGCTTCGGGAGTAGCCAGACAGGAAAATCGACTAAATAGTCGATACGAGAAGAAATCGACTGTTAGGGACTGTAAAGCTCGTGGGTCATGACTGATTTTACAATAACGAATACAATGCACCCAGATATAAGTAACATCATCAGCTAGATAAATATAACCAGTGTAAAGCATTGAGCCAATAAGTTCAATGAGAAAGGATGTAACATGCGAATAGATCGACTGTCTAGTACAAATGGATCTATGAACGCTCTGAATCTAATCTATTACCATCAACAGTGAGGTTCGACTGGATCAATGCAGCTATGATGATAACAATAAACTAAAGCCGAAGAATTCATAAAACCATCTATATATTGATAGGTTGTTGAAAGACATGCTACATGTGTGAAACCACAAGAGAATCGGCTAAAATAACAGATTTAGGTAGAAAACGGGTCATAGCATGAGAACAATTGACTATTTAATATGAACAGATTTATAAACTCATCAAATCTAATCTATTATCTTTAATAGTAGGGTTCGACCGGATCGATGGCAGCCATAATAAAGATAACAGATTAAATCTCTAAAGCAAACAGATCTATTCACATTTAACAGAATCATGAAGACACACTATGAGCGTTAAAGTATGGGCAATCGGCTATTTAGCCAATGCAGGCATAGCAAACAGTCAAGGTCACGCCTAGTTGAAAGCAAACCTACCAACTAGCATACTCCAATCTAAAGTGCCACTAGTGGGGATCAATTGGATTGTTACAGCCATAATAGCGAACTATAGACCAGATTGAACTAGCCAGTAAACCTTCTCTAGATCAGACATGCCTTAACCACATACTATGCATGATCAAGTTTGAAGTAGAACAATCGATGAAACATAATCCGTCATTTTAAGTAAGGGCCATCGCAATGTGACAAAATAAATGAAGGACTAAAGGGATGTGAGGCCGATCTAGTTCGATCTCGATCGGGCAGGTTGATATTGCTGAAACTAATGATGATAAGAATATCAGCAAAATTGGTAACTTAATGAATCTACCCAAAGGATACCACCCTTAGGTAGAGCCGATAACTTGACCTTAATCCGATTCAAGCAGTGGAGGTCGAACTTAACCGATGCAGCCGTACTTGAACTAGATAAGGAACGATAACTAGCTTATACTAGAGCTCGCAAGAGGTCGGCCAGAGTGATGCAACCTTACAAATAGAAGTATAAGCCATTATGTTACTTATAGACAAGCCAAAGGTCGGCCGAACCGATGCAACCTTGCTTATTGAAGAACTTGCTGAGATCTATAGTACTCCTACTCCTAAGGGTTGGTGTAAAGCTGAAAAAACTAATTGATATTGATTGATTGGGATCCTTTTTACAATAGATGGGGGCCAATATTTATACCCAAAACCTAAGCGTGAATCCTACTCAAATATGACTCATTACAATTTTTAGTATAAGAGAAAACATTCCTAACTTAAGATAACTTGGACCCTAATCTTTCCCTTTTTGTATAGTCCGACATGTTTCTCCTGACGCCAACCGTAGCTTATTGATGTTATCTGCTGACATCATCCGAAGAGAGCTGATCCCAGTACCACGTCTAAACCAGCTGATATCGATCCTTATGCAATCGATTCCTTGATGACATAGTCTAGAAGCTTCGATTTCCTACGTTTTCCCAATTTTTGGTGTAAACACATGCCCCCCAATTTTGGAATAAAAGTAATTTTATTCCAAAATTACCACATCTGTACCCCCAATGGGTTCATATTCATGGGAAGAGAATCTTGATCTAGGGCCTACAATCCATCACCTTCACCAACGTCCTTGCCTGCTTATGAGCCCATACTTCAAAGCTTCATGAGAGCACTATTGCTTCACGGGAGCTTGGATCCATCCTTCTAGACTGACTAGAAATGTCTATCCGATTCTGGCGAGAGCAACCCAACAACTTAGTTATGTTTCTCTTCTGCTTGCCTCCTCGAGTGCCCTTGGCTCTACCAGACCCTCCATGGTCTAATTCCTTGCTATGAGGGTCTTGAGTGGTTAGAAGAATTCTTGTGCATAGGGTGATTGTGTCGCTCATTTTAGCGCCTTGTCGAGCAAGAGGATCAGCTGTTGCGGTTAGAAGAATTCTTGTGACATCACCTGAGTTTTCTTACCATGATCGTAGAGTTGTCCTAGTGTTTGCAAGTGTCGCACCCAATTTTGCATAGCAAAATCAAGTACTCATATATGTGCACCTAGGATGTCCAAACACACATATACCAACAAATTGTAATAATACCAAAGTAAAGTACTTATTACATCGTATATCTCATCATAATGTTATTACATAGTCTTGCTCATTGGCAACATTATTACACACAAAGTGGAATAACTAGACCCAATCTGCTACAGGGACTCCAATTGGTGAACATCATCCTAGTAGTCCTGGACATCCTCCGGAAACTCTTCATACATGTTATCTGTTACCCATCCTGGATTTTCATTGAATGTAAAGCAAGTGTAAGCTCACCATGCTTAGTAAGTATATCAAAGTGATCTATTAGGCTCAAAGGCTAGACACGGTTTGACCGCAGTTTACAATTTTAGTTGATCAAGTTTTAGCATCCTGAATCACTACTTTAGTGAATAATCCAAAATCCCAAGTGATAATAATGTATAATCAAGTATATATCAATTCCCAACCATCCATAGTAACCACTAATCATGAAGGATCTAGATCGCTCGTATCCGTGAGCACGGCTGTTATAACAGGTCAAATATTTCTGTAGAAATTGTACAACTTTACCCACCGAGCCGTGATTCCCAATGTCAGGGTTTGCAAAGCCCACAACACCTCTACCTAGGAAGTGTGGCAGGGTTTCACTATGTAACCCTTCGCTAGTCGCACTAACAAGTCGTAGCTGCTAAGGTTTCAGCCGTCTAGCCGTATGTGGCCCTCCTCTAGGAGTGGCATGCGTGGTCGCGGCACGGTACACACACCCTAGCAGGAAAGGAAACATGCCAACTAGTGCCCCCCCTTTTGCCCTTATGGAAAGCTATAGATGAGCTAGTACAATCTAGTTAACAGGTTAAAGTTAGACCCATATGACACTCAAGGTTGTATGAAACCTCCTGGGTGGCCGCTTCAGGATTAAGTCCTTATGGAGAGGCACTAGAGTACTCAACCCCATACTCTAGCCCCCTAATTGTTGCTAAAAAGCTCCATTTTATCACATTGCATAATGCCTTTAGTCATGTTTAACAATTATTTTATGTTAAGCGCTGCAGCATCTATCCAAAATGCATACCCAAACCCTAGGTAACAAGGATATGTGGTATAAGTAATGTTTTCCTAAACAATAAATGGTCTTTACACGGTCACCCTTCGTTTAGCATTTAGCCTGTTTACATGGTGTTTAAACGAAGTCAAACGGTCTAAACGGTTTTGTGCTTTTTAAAAAAATACATATAATTATATATGTGCATGTAAAAATCAAGTATTCTAGCATTTATACATATGTATCTGAGTAAAAATCAATTATTTTGGTATGTACATATATTTATGCATGTGAAAAGAACCAAATATAGATATCTATGCATGTAACATATCAAGTGTATACATTTATAAATATAATAAACTTAAGTATACAAATTTATCCATACAAAACTGAACTAGATTTACCTCGTGTTCACCTAAACAACCGTTTCAACAACTGTTTAGCTCGTTTAATACTATTTATCTTCGTTCCGTTTAGGCCGTTTAGACCATTTTCCCCATTTGTTGACCGTTTAAACAGTCAACCGTTTAATTTTCGTTTACCCCCTAAACAAAATAGTTTACCACCGTTTACCGTTTAGTGGCTGTTTAATCGGCCGTTTAGGCGAACACTGGGTACAAGTAATAATCTAGGTAAAGTCCTTAAAGATATTTCAAATTAGACACATGCATGAATATGAATTGTAAAGTTCATAGGTACAAGGGGCCTTTGGTACACTTTCCTTCCTCAAAGTTCTCTTCTGGGTACTGCTGATCTTCTTATTGATCCTCAGTCACCACGAACTGCTTAAACATGTTCTGCTGCGCGCTTGCCACAGTGATCTTCTCCTACCATGGATGCTAGCCTAGATCATGGAAGAAGAAGGGAAACTGCTATAGGGTTTGTGAAGGCAGAGAAGTACAGAGAACAGAGGTGGTTGCAGGTGTAGATGTGCTAGAAGCCAGAGCTCTTTGCCAGTGTTTATAGCCATGGAGAAGGGATGGTAGATATCTCAAAATATGCAAAGGCAAGCCCAATTAATGGAAGAGGGAGCGTCATTTTACCAGTACTGAGGGAAAATGCTATGATTGATGACTAGGGAGGAATTTGAAAAAGTTTTGCCATGAGAGCCGTTTTTAGATTTAATCGAGTCAGGTCGAATCACAAGTTAAAATTGGTTAATCCAAAACAACTATTCTACTGAGCCTCGAGGGAACACGCAATAGGCCAGATAATTGCTTACAAATGGGCACATGGGGCAAAAAGAGGAGTCACTTACAACAAAGAAATTGTTTACTAGATTCTCCTATTACAAACTAAGGGCCGGAGAACACTTTGTTCATTATGTCTTTGGCCTAGGAAGCGAGGTCTATGGAGTTAGCGATGTTGAAGAAGTCCTTGACCAGGCGCTCATGGTCCTCAGGGTGTTTGGTGGCTAGGAAACCATGGGGAAGAAGTCAAAGCTCGTGACCAGAGCGAGCTTGCACAACAGCCAATGCCATGGCAGCACCATGATGAACACCGTGAAAGGCAACTTATCTAACATGGTTTGGGACGTCGTATAGGCAAACCACCAGCACGGCACCCCTAGCGTTAACGAATCCTGCCGCATACTCTGCAGCTGATCAAAGGCTTTCCAACTAGGCCAATAGGTCTAGAAAGATTCAAGGAAGGGATAATCAAGATCTTGCAGACAACACTAAAAGAAACTGAGAATTATGGTGGATATCTCACCTATAATTCTAGCCTTAGCCTTGGCCAGCCTCACTTGAGTGGAGTTGGCCCCATGTTTTGAGATGATGAGAGCATCCTACAGCGCATTCAGATCAAAGTTCATTTGCCCAAGATCATAGGTTGCATTCTCCTAGTGATAAAGACGCTGGTGTGGTGGCATAGATTTGTCAAGGGCCTCTTCAATAGGCCTCTTGCTGCTCTCCATGTCTTTGAGCCTATTAGAAAGCAAACCGCACCAAAGGCATAGAAGGTTTGGGATGAAGTTGGTTGTTTTTTGATCCACAACCATGGCCCGTATATATAGCCTAAGAGATGAGAAGATAGACTTCATCAGGGGTATGGGATTGAAGTCAGTTATGGAAATGGATCAACACTCTAGAAATTTAGGGAACGGCTCATGGAAGCATAATGGATTTAGACTTATTACTTCCCATAATTATAGATACCGTGGGATTGATACAAAAGGTTTACATTAACCAACGATCAACCCACTAAGACTTCCTTAGATTGAAGTGAGTCTGGATAGCAACAAGGCCAAAGGTCATCATGGACCAAGGCATATCAGCCCGCTGATAGATGTAGCATCAGGGGAGAGAAAAGTCCGCCTGCTAAAAAGATGCCCATATATCTGACCGATTTCTCGGCATGAGCACTTGATAGAATGAACAAGGGGAAGGTGTCCACACATTTGAACCCTTGCAAACACTAGAACAGCTCTGTGCTGATGGTGAGAAAACTTAGGTGATATCACAAGAATTCTTCTAAACGCAGCAGCTGATCGTCTTGCTCAACAAGGTGCTGAAATGAGCGACGCAATCACCCTATGCACAAGAATTCTTCTAGCCACTCAAAACCCTCATAGCAAGGAATTAGACCATAGAGGGTCTAGTAGAGCCAAGGGCACTCAAGGAGGCAAGCAAAAGAGAAACATAACTGAGTCATTGGGTTGCTCTCGCTAGGGTTAGATAAGCATTTATAGTTGGTCTGGAAGATTGAATCCAAGCGCCTGTGAAGCAATAGTGCTCTCATGAAGCTTTAAAGTGTGGGCTCATAAGCAGGCAAGGACATTGGTGAAGGTGACAGATAGTAGGCCCCAGGTCAAGGTTCTCTACCTGTGACCACAGACCCATTGAGGGTACAAGCGTGGTAATTTTGGAATAAAATTACTTTTATCCCAAAATTGGGGGCATGTGTTTACACCAAAATTTGGGAAGAGAAGAACACGGGAACTCGAAGCATCCAAGATTGTATCATCAAGGGATCGATCAGATGCGAATTGATATCAACCAGTTTTGATGCGGTGTCGGAAATCGACTATTTTATAGATGATGTCAGTAGATAACATCAACGGATTACGTACAGATGGCATCGGGGGAGGAAAATATGTCGAACTCTACAAAAAGGAAAGGATTAGGGTCCAAGTTATCTTAAATTAGGAATGTTTTCTTTTATTTCAAAAGATTGTAATAAGTCATGTTTGAGTAGGATTCATGTTTAGGTTCTGGGTATAAATATTGGACCCTGACTATTGTAAGAGACATCCAATCAATCAATACCAATTAAATTTTTTTGGCTTCATATCAACCCTTAGGAGTAGGAGTACTATAGATCTCGGTGAGTTCTTCAACAAGCAGGGCTGCATCAATCCGGTCGACCTCCAGCTTGTCTGTAAGTACCATCATGGCTTATACTTTTGTTCGTAAGGTTGTATCGGTCTGGCTGACCTCTTATGAGCTCTAGTATAAGTTAGTTATCGATCCTTATTTAGTTAAAGTACGACTACATCGGTTAAGTTTGACCTCCACTGCTCGAATTAGATTAAGGTCAAGTTATTGGCTCTACCTAAGGGTGGCATCCTTTGGGTAGATTCATTAAGTTACTGATCTTGCTGATGTTCTTATTGTCATTAGTTTCAGCAATATCAACCTGCCTGGTCGAGATTGATCTAGATCGGCCTCACATCCTTTTAGTCCATTGTTTATTTTGTCACATTGCGATGGTTCTTACTTTAAACGATGGATTTTGTTTTTTCAGTCATTCTACTTCAATCTTGATCGTGCATAGTATGCGACTAAGGTATGTCTGATCTTGAGAAGGTTTACTAGCTAATTGAATCTGGTCTATAGCTCGCTATTATGGCTATAACGATCCGGTCGATCCCCACTGTTAGCACCTTAAATCAGAGTATGCTAGTTGGTAGATTTGCTTTTGACCAAGCATGACCTTGGCAGTTTGCTATGCCTGCATCGACTAAATAGCCGATCACCCGTACTTTATCGCTTATAGTGCGTCTTCATGATTCTGTTAAATGTGAATAGATCTATTTATTTTAAAGGTTTGATCTATTATCTTTATCATGACTGCCATCGATCCGGTCGAACCCCACTATTAAGGATAATAGGTTAGATCTAATGAGTTTATAGATCTGTCCATATTAAGCAGTCAATTTTTCACATGATGTAATCCCTTTTCTACCTGAATCAGCTATTTTAGCCGATTCGCCTGTGCTTTCACAGATATGGCACGCTTTCATAAACCTATTGAAGTATGGTCGGTTCTATGGATTTTCTAGTTCTAGACTATCATCATCATCATAGCTGCATCGATCCGGTCGAACCTCACTATTGACGGTAATAGATTAGATCTAGACATTTCGTAGACCTGTCTATATCGATCAGTTGATTGTTTGCATGGCATATCCCTTTTTACCAGATTCATTGGCTCTACACCATGTATTGATCAAATCCAATTTAGCCAGTGATGCATCTTTGACGCATACATGTTAATAGCTTAAGGGAAAGGATCATTAAAACTGGGTGCATTGTATTCCTTACTATAAAATCAATCATGACCCGTGAGCATTACAGTCCTTAACAGTCGATTTCTTCTCGCATCAGCAATTTAGTCAATTTTCTCGTCTGGCCACTCCCAAAGCAGCACACTTGGAACTATCTGTGCAAAACCAGCATGTTCCACCATAAATTACTAATAATCTTTCTCTCCTTATCAATTGTAGGTCAAATTGACTAGCATGCCCTTAGGAATTCATAGGATCGACTGGTCCTGCGTTGATGCCAAGCAGATCTCCAGATCATTTCGGCTTGATGCGTGTCCACCCAACGCGGCTACCATGTTTTCACGCCGACACTTTCAAGTAAGATGAGGGCTTTTGGTTTGAGCACTAAGGTACATCTTTCGAGACCTATTCTTCGCCTTCTTGAGCTATTGGCTATCGGGCCTCCTGCTAGTCCTCCTCTTCCACTACCTCAAACTCCAAAAGCGTTATCCCCTCCGTCGATCCTATATGCATGAGGACGCAATAAGATACAAAGAATGCATAGGTGTTGATATGAATGATAGGATGAAGTATTTAAGGATGCACCCGAACAATCTATTAAGAGAATAGCAATACTTTATTTTACTGAGTAGGTGCATATCTCTTTTCCAGTAGATAAGTTTTAGTTTAATAAGTAGGTGCATATCTTCCCTCTAGTAAAGCAACATACACTCACCATGTTTTAGCAACCTAAGATAGAGTTGTTCATCATCATTAAGATGTCTATTACCTATAGCTAACAACCTATCTTAATTATCCTAATCATCTAATTTAATAGGCATCATGTTAATACAAAGCAAACAATTCAAGAACTAGATGCAGTTGAATTATAGAGCAATAAATATATAACTGCATACACCCAATCAAAATTGGTCACAACCAACTATACCAACAGATTATATACATCACCAACATGTTGAAAGGTATAACGATTGGACCTAAATCATTTGTTTATAGGCCTTTATTACTTTATTTAATTTGGATGGAAATTGGAACTGCTACTTATAGGGCACATAAAATTTTGGAAAAATTACAGCAGCTCATACATGCTCTCAAGAGACTGCAGTTAAAATTTCATACCATTTGGATAAGTACAACAACCTCTACAAAACTAACAATTTATATGCTTTATAGCCACTAAAATATACTTAGCATAGTGAAAAGTTTCAAGCAATAGATTTAATATTTTTCTTACAATCCTTATAACACCAGTATACTGTGAAAATTAATTTATGTCCATAGGTTACATAAATCTACCATAATTAATTTACAAGAACTAGCATTTAATTAACCTAAAATAAGAAATCATATCCCAAGCATGTCAACTATGGGTTTCATATTTTTTCTAGCTAAAACAAGTCAAAACAAGACTAGCAAAATTGGGATCACATTTTTAGCATCTCCCAAACTCCAGTTATGCATTTTTCAAGATTAATAGGAATAAACAAGATAATTTAAATAGGGTCTAAAACTATAGCACATACCAAGTTTCATATTTTTAACAGATTGTGCTCATTGAGATGAATCCAACAAATTTTTGTTCACTCAATTTGGACACTCCTAGAATTAGTTATGAATTTTTGAAGTTTGAATCAATTTTTGAAAATAATTAAAGAAAACATCAAAATCCGAAATCGCTACGCGCACCTGGTCTACTGCACCCGAGAGGCTGACGGCTGGGACCTGGGGTTAACTCGGCCCCACCTGTCATAGGCGTAGAGGTAGGGGCGTGGTTTTGACCAGTGAGAGCTCACCAATGGGGAGGTCTCTGACGACGCGATCTTCACCACTAGCTTCCTCTCGTCACTCCACACTCAACGGTGTAGGTGGTTGGAGCTATTACAACCTTTAGCTAGGGTAGCAGTGGCAATGGCGGACGGCAGCGCTACACTGCAGTGGTTCGGCCATCTTTGGCCATGCCATGCTCAGGTAAGCACGGCTACGGCTTTGTGGTGACCTAGCAGAGATCTAGGGTTAGGGTTATGGCCCTAGGATGCACTGGTGAGGCACAACCGCGTGCATTACGTCACGACAGTGCGAGTGCGACCATGGTGCTACAGTGTTCTAGTGAGCCAGGTGACAACATTGGGCATCCATCTTCTCATAGAGCTTCTCCATCCTAAGACTAGGTGAGCGTGGCCACTGTGGCATGCATGGCAGTGGCGCTCTCGGCTCATGGCTTTGGATGCACATTCTTTCCCCGGCGAGGCCATCATTAGCCAGAGGCCAGCAGCTACAGCACCCACTAGGTCTAGGGCTATGGGATGGTAGAGAGAGCGGTGCAAGCGCGAGGTGAGCTAGCCACGGCAAGCTCAAGCTCAGCGGCACTATGTGGCCATGGCTACCGCGACGATGGCACATTAGGCCTTTACTTGTGCTCGGGGAGCACTGCTAGCGGGTTGATGCGATAGAGGGTGACGCGATGGAGCTATGGGTGAGATGAATCAAATGGTTGTGTGGTGTGTGCTACAGGCGCTGCCGGTGAAGGCACGTCAGCGGTGGCGCTGCTCCTTTGCTCCGCTTCTATGAGCGCGGGCAAGAAAGAGGGAGAGCGAGAGAGTGATTGAGCATGGGGGGGTGTGGTTGATCGAGTGCCATTCCCTTTTCCGTGGTAGGGTGGGCCGGCGTCGGCATATGGCCGAAACATGGCGCACACGGCCTTCCCGCGGTCAACCACTGTCGGCTGGTCTAAAATCGGCTAAGTGCCAATTCAGGCAGTCTGATAGTGTGACTTTGCACCCCTTGATCTCCCAAACCATGGCAAGTTTTGATCAACCAATTTCACCATTGTGCAGAGCTATGTGAGTACTACAAAATTGGTTAAAGGAGTTTGGTCTAATTCAAAATGGGTTTTAAACTAAAAATCACCAAAAGTAGGTACATGAAAACTATAAACAGTCTTAGAAATTTTTTTAAGTTTCAAAACAGCCTCAAGTTGATTTTTGGAAGCCCTATTTGACCAACTTAGGCACTGATTTAGCTCTTGGCCCTTAAACAAAGTTTGTTCTACACGACATGAACTACAACTTTTATTTAGGGCCCACTGCCATGCAAGCTCTTGAAGTAATTGGTCAAGTTAGGTCAAACAATCAACTTAATGAAAGCATTTCTAGTAATACCAACACTTAGAAGCATTTTTGGACCAACTCATGAATATATACTTGGTTCCATTTTCCATCCTAAGTGTGTCTAAGGTGTTTTAGTGACCAAACAACACTCACTTGTATTAACCAAGCATGACCATAAGGCATATACATGTATAATTAAGCATCTCATGTGATAACATAGAGTGAATGGAATGAAATTTCATATGCTAATGCTCATGAATGAATGGGTGATGCTTATGCTCATGCAAATGCAAGTGCAAAGTGCAAGCTTAACGCTAGGGTGTTACATAAGGTATTGAAAATAAAATAGATGAGCACATGAATGCTCATAAAAAGAAAAAAATTAATGATAGCCATGTCTCAAAATAAAAAGCTAGATAGATATCACTCATACAAAAGGAGTATAGTTTAGATTTAGAAATATTTTATTCACACACTTGCACTTCTTGATCTAAGGGTCTGGCATCTTTCTCCTTGGATCTGAGCTTTTACTTAACAAAATATGCAGAGTAAGTATGCCTTCATATCTTTCCCTGCCCAAAGATCCATATAAGCTTTTTAGAGTAGGAAAGAAAGAAGGAAACACTATGATATGCCCTGGTAAGGAACCAAACACATATATGAGCAATCCTAGAGAATCATTTGAGGAGCTAAGCTATGTTTATATTTTTAAAATCACATGAAAATCCAAGTTTCTAAACTAAGTGATGCGAGGGGATTTGAATCCATGCTATTCCATTATCCAATTACCCAAGATAATGTGGTAGACACTTTAAAGTTCACAAGTGCTGGTCAAGCTTGGAATAACTTGTATGCAGATATCATATCAAGGAGGTGACCCTTACATGAAAAGCAAGGAAATATTACAAGAATACGCAATCATGCAAAGCATATTTCCATCCTGCACATAGCCAAAGAAAAGAGTCCCAGTCACCAGGAAAATCAGGGCCCAAACATGAGGAGAATCATACTAAAAGCCCAAACAACCGACGCATCATGGCAGAACACCAACGTAGGGGAGGTCTAGGCCCACGTAGCAGCTCCACTTGGGTGCGGCTGCACCCAGGGTGCACCCGCACCCTAGGAACCACCTCCTAGGCCCACTCTCCTTTGGCAGTATCATTAATGCTCCTAGGGTCAGTTTTGGGGGTTTCCTATTTTATCTCACCTGAACTAACCATGGAGCACTATATAAGAAGGCACCCTGCTCCTCATTTTGACAACAACACACCAAGGGAAAGAGAACCACACTTTAGTATCAATCCAAGGCTTAGGCCATATCTAGTAGAGTTGAGTATTTGGGAGAGATGTGAGGTAGAGTACGGGGAAGAGCTGGACTTGTTGGTGTCTCCCTAAACTTGTACCTCGGTGAACACTTGTACCTCGATGGAATATTCGCTAAATAAGTGTTCGGGTTTCTTATGGCATTAAGTCTTTTGATTAGTTAATCTTTTCTCTTACTTGTTTGTGGGTTTGTCGTCCATTCTCGTAACTAATATTCTAGTAAAGGGCCCCGATAAAGACAGATAACCCTGCACAATGCTAGAGTAGTAGTCGATAGCATAGACGTGGTGTCTAGGCTAGAGGCTACCTTCATTTGCCTCGTGCCCCATGGTTGAGGGGTAGGCGGCAGGTGGTGATAGCCCTATCTATCCCTCGTAACCCCCCACGTCTGGGTACGGCATAGAGCCATGGGCCGGTATTGCTTGGTAGACCAAGCATAAGCCAGTGCCCGAAGTAAACAAGTGAAAGTAGAGTTTATCTTTTCATTGACTAAAAAGCCATAGGAATCCATCTCTACCCCTTTCTAACTTTACCCCCTTGGACAAATTAGCTAGAAGAAGTACCTCCGTTCCCTGTGGAAATACGATACCCTTAATACTTTCGAGTGAAAGCTAAAATGGTAATTTTGTGTGCTTGCAGAATCTTTCTGCATTCGTTAAGAAATACCAACACTTATGGTGTAGGGCCCATGCATCTTGGCACCGGTGGTTAAAACTTGTTATCTCTGATGCCTTCTTCATGCGTTGCGCATCGGATCAATGGCCAGTGGTGGTAAGCGTTGCACAACTGGTTCGGTGTATGATACGGTGGTGAAGCCTAGCATCTTGTTCACTGTCAGATCATACACCGAGCCGGTGGCAAAAGCTTTCAACACCGTAGGTTATTTGGCCAGGAGGGGACCCATGGGTCCTAAGCCGGCGGTGACACGTATCACCGCCAGTTATCTCAAAACCGTTGGTGAAAGTCCTGGCGGTGAATTGACTCTATGTAGTGGTGCTAGGCGGAGAAGGGAGCAAGAAGAAGAAGATTTCGAGTTGCCAAGGGGGAGATCTAGTTGCTCCATCATCTTGGAGAGCTTTGTATCTTCTCATTGCAGCCCTTGGTAAGGATCTAACCAAAGCCAAACATAGGATTTCACTTTTAGGAGCCATAACCTAGGAAATGTCAATTAGTGGCCTATGTTTAGTTTGCACCCAATGTAGCTAGAACCAACTAGCTAGATATGCTCCATAGAACCCTAGTAACCTACCCTAGTGATGGTTTACACATGCAAGTATCATAGATGAAGATATGGATTTTGAATTGCTAGAAGTGTTCACTATCAGTAATGATGGAGGGTCCGACATCACCGACGAAGTGTCTGTCAGTACTAAATAGCTCTCTGTTCACTTGCACATAACGCACTATAATTCACCGGAGTCTCCACCACTTCACCGAAGTGTCCGTCGAGTTATAAATCAGAGACAGAGCAGTTCTAGAGAACCTAGTCCTTAGCTTTTGGTACAACGGAGTGTCCATCAATATTCTGGAGTGTCCGCTAAATTATAAAGCCTGAACTCGAGAGTACCTAGTCTACACTGGATGATCCAACACACATAGAGTATCTGATAGGGCATGAGCACTTAGCAGCCAGTTGAACCCTATAGACCTAATCTAACGAATGGTTCATCACCACGATGGAATCATCCATTCAATTATAAACCAAACACAGAGAGATTCCCTAGAGCACTACCCCAATATTAGAGTGTCCGATCCTATATCATAGAGTCTGATGATCCCAGAGTGCTAATTTCCCACTAAGTCCCAGAGCCATCGGAGCATCTGACATCCACACTGGACTATCCAATAATCACCAGTCAGTAAACCTTTAGTGTATACCTGCATACTCACTCATGTAGCACTAAAGCTTGACCAACTAAATATCATTGCATGACATCCCATAGCATGAGCATTGTACTTTATGCAATTCATGCATGTATAGGTGACGCGATTCTATGATCTAAGCACACTAAGCATCATGCATGTATAGGTGATGTGATTCTCGAAGATCCCATGCTTGAAGAGGAACCTCAAGAGGAAGAAGCCGTCGAGCCTAGGAATGAAGTCTAAGGTAGGCCCCTATGCATCCCTATGGTTTTGAATGGATATTGAACTATGGTTATTTATTGCATCGCTATGTTATCATATGACAAGTGAACTAGGAGGGATTTACCAATTCCAAGCCATATCCACATATTGCCACACCAATCACCCATGTGAGTCCTTATTAATCACCCTGCTTCATGTGCTTAGATCATAGAGTCGAGCCAATGATGGGTTTCTCATACTCGTGTGATGATAGATTATTCATCCACCAAGCAACACTTTGGGGAAGGGATCAACACTTGTTCCACTTGGGAATGGGAAGGATAATGGTCGGCAAGGGGTATGGTCATGGCAAGAAGGGGTCATTCTTGAATGACATATCCTGCTTACCGATTAAGGACAGTGCATCCATTGTAGTGAGTAAGAACATAAAATTGTTTAGACCACTTATTGCCAGTGGGGGTGACAAGCCAAGTAACTGATTGTGATCGTTTTGTTCATGAAACTAGCAAGGGGGTTGTGCTGGTCGGGAATGTCCAGGACATTAACTAGGGACCAGTTGAACCTTTTGTCAAACATCTTGGCCGGGTTAGGGAAAGGTTGAAACATCAAGGTATCCCTTATGTACCAATGGGTCTTATGGGCGATAACCCTTGTTTTGAGTGGGGTTAACTTGTAACCCTCTACAGAGCTTACTTTAGAAAGCAATAAGTTCTAACTTCTAGATGTGAACTAGAGTTGGGTTGGGAAATCAGGACTTGTGGAAGATCGAGCTCCAACTGGCTAATCGCTTACACTTTGCTACGTATGATATGCTTTGCTACTGCTATGTCGTATTCACCTTTACTTTCTGGTATAACTATTTTTTTCAAATGTTCGCATTCCTTGCTACTATCCCAATTGCATAATCCTTATTTACTATATTGGGTAAGTCCTATAGAGTACATTCAAATACTCACCCTATATGATCTTAAGTTTTGCTAGTACTATAGCCCCTGTCCATGGATTCTTCTATGCTCTAGACCCCTCACCGGATTAGGAGTGGTGAATGATTCTGTGTCTCGTAGATACATGGATGTGGCACACCCGTGTATCAGTTATCATGAACTATGTTATGTTGAAAGACTTCTGCTAGACTTCAATGTACACTATGATGTGTGATCATGTTATGAACTAAGTGTGTGAACCAAGACTTGTAAACTTAATGCTTTGAACTTGTGATGTAATCTAAGCATGGTTGTGATGTATTAACTCTCTCGAACTGATCCTGAATGATAGTCAGCATGAGTACATCTTATGGGGGATGTACCAGGATGACCTATTAAGGGATGTGTCCAACTTAATAAGACCTTATGGATTATCATTTTGGGTACTCACTTAAGAGGGAATTGATCATGATAGCAGCACGCGTCAGATGGGGTATCGAAGCACAGTTTGAGACGATCGAGAGTCATTATAACTTTGCCTTGGGTTGGGGACCGTAGGTAACTAAAATTTTGCTTCACTAACCAGGACATTTTTTTGGCATAAAACCTAAACTTGAGTGCTAAGGTTACCACTTATTATAGTTACTTAATCCTTATCTATCTTAGAGCTGAACCTATCCTTTACTGCATAAGTTGAGTTTTACAATCCAAATGTTCTGAGTTGCCTTATCTTACATCGCTAGATGGACTTGGGACATTTGGTGATGGCTACCCATGGGGAGAACATTGAAGGTTTTCTGGCCTTACTTAATGAGGTGATGTGGAGGGCCAACTACTCATATTGCCTAGAGTATGCAGTATATGCCTAGGTAGTTGGCCATGGAGTGATTAACTATACCTACAAGGTTCGCATACCAAGTCACCTTTGTGACCTAGGAGAAGAGTTTGATCACCTTGCTTGGGGAAAGGGTACTTCAATCGATATGGAAATTCAAGTTGTGGCCTATCATGCCATTGCCATGTTGAGGGAGGAACTCCTCACCCTAAGTGAGATGCCATTTCAACATTCCCGGTAGGACAGAAATGAATAGAGTTTTCAAGTTCTCTATGTAGAATGCACCCAATACTCTATATGAGAAGAGGATGATGGAGTTGGTGATGTGCCAAGAACATATGATCTGTTGTTTGGAAGCTGAGGTATGGACTACTCGATCAAGGTTTGTCAACTTGTAGCATCGAGTGGAGCCATATGTGAGGATGACTACAGTGCTCTACACTGTTCTCTATTATCCTCAAGGGAACAATGCCATGGTGTATGAAGTGACTGAGTATCCTTACCGCTATCTAGAAGCCCAAGGAGTTAGGGTCCCTCAAAGCTTCACGCGACCCTCAAGGATGTCAGCATGACTACTAGGTAGGCATATGGCCTACACCATCTACACGCTAGCTGATTTGCTTGGAGATACACTAGTGCATCTCCTCCAACCCAAAGGATCTAGATATGATGGTGACCCAGCAACATACCTGCTTCCAAACAATCGCTTCCTAGTGGACTTCCGAAGGCCGCCGTATGACTCACCTATTACAACAATGAACCTATCTCCTTTTGAAGACATGAGTGGGGTGTGATCACTATGATGTTATGTAATCACGAGTTTGGCTCACCCTACTTTTAAAACTCTTATGTAATGTTAGCTTGTTGTACTATTGTGAGACTCTAGGGTGTGCTTTTGTAAGAACTAAAAACAACATGTGCTTCGGTCGCTTGTCAGTAGTTTGCATAGAAGCATATGCACGTGCACTCATTTCATATGTCCTTGTTGTAAGTTGTGTTGTTGAGACTTGGATGGTAATATTAAGTTGGTGTTTATTTATGGCCTATGTCACTCCTTGTCATGATGCATTATGTGTGGACTATGATTATCCATTTTAAGCATGTTGATATTTTGATCTTTCATGAATGCATTATCTTGATCCCTTTTTGTCTCATTTTGTCTAAAACATATCTAATGGGAGATGTGTCTTGGCAGGATGGTTGACACCTGGGGTTCATTGTCTCAGGGAGGCACAGGGGAAAACCATCAGCAAAACCCACCTCCTCCACCACCACCACCGCCACCTCCTCTGCATGGTGTCATTGCAACATGGGCAGAAATTCTTCAGAGGGATGAAGCTCACCACAAGGCTTAGAATGACATGATGGGATGCGCACACAGAGCACAACTGCCTCAGCTCCGAGGATACCATGGTTTTATGAGAACCAACCCACTTATCTTCACTGAAGGAAAGGATTTGATGGCAGCTAATCATTGGTTGAGGGCCATAGAGTAGAAGTTCACCCTAGTGCAGTGCACAAAAGCGAAGAAAGTGAGTTTTGCCACGCATCAGCTTTAGGTGGTAGCCGGCCATTGGTGGCATGACTACCATGCCAGCTCACAGCCCAATGCATAGATCAATTAGTAGTAGTTTTGGGAGGCCTTTCATGGATTCTTTATACCCATAGGGTCTATGCTCATCAAGGCTATAGAGTTTGGTAGCTTGGTCCAAGGAAAGATGTCGGTGGTAGAATACACCCACTAATTCAATGAGCTTGCCCAATATGCTCCAAATGAAGTTGCTACCGACAAGGCTAAGAAAGTGATGTATGAGCACAGTCTCACTCCTATCATGCAAGAGAAGTTATGCAATGTGCCAACCCCCACTTTTAATGAGATGGTGAGTGCCTCTATCAAGGCTGAGACCAAGAAGAATGCGGTGGACAATGATAGCCGCAAGAGGGGACCCTATAACCTTGGATACGGACAGGGTTCATCCTCTAGGCAGAAAACTGCACAAGCCCCACCAAGGATTCTAGGCTATGTAGCACCTCACCCAATGTGGATCTAGCCACATGCATCTCCACAGCGTCAGTAGACGTAGAAACAAAAGGACAAGCAGGCAATGATAGCTACCGGGGCAATCACAGGGATTATGGGGGTTGTTGCTTACTCATGACCACAAGGACCCTAGGAGCACATGTAGCAACTCCTCTTCAGCATCAGGTTGAGTGGCACATAACAATCCAATTAGTAAACCGACACTTACTAATGAATAGTACTTGGCTGTTCTATAAATAATTAAGAATAAGGAAATCTTTACATCAATTCCGTAATTCGGTCCAACCAATGGACAAGATCAAATTACCTTTCTAGGGTTGATCTCTCATGATCACTCAATCAATACATTGGAGTTAACTTGTAGCACGATCGGAACGCCCACTCCGGGTGCTACGATACAGCGGTGGTTAGAACCATGGCTCTAGCCGACTTCTCACATACCTACAAACAACTTAACGACAACACCATGAGTACATTTCGTACTCGTAGGACTTAATTCCATCACATATATATTTGGTGGATGCAAAAGGTAATTCATTAGGCATTTGTATATTTATAGAAAAGCAATGGTGTTTCTTGAAGGAATGACATGTTATGCTCTATCACTAGAACGAAAGAAGTCATATTACGTAAATAAATCCAGGGTGCTCATATTCCATTGATTATGCTACCATGGGTACAGAAAGTAGGAACAACTAAATGGTGCCATCCCAAGGGACTTCATGCTTTCAAACTCTATAGAGGTGTACAACTATACCCACATGGGGAAACGAGATTAATTTCCATACACCGAGCCTGGTAGTAAGGGTTGCCTCACGTTCTCCAACCTTTCCCTAATCTAGCCTGAGTGTCCGATGAAAGGTTCTACTAGCGCTTGGTCAATGTCTCGAACATTTCTGACCGATGCCACCCCCTTGCCAGTTTCACAGATAAATTGGCTACAATTAAGCGATAAGCAATAAGCAACTAAGCAATAAGCAATTAAGCGTTCCCATTCCTGTTGTTTAGATGAAAGGCTTCTACTAGATTAAAGAGTGACTCTAACTGTAGAGTGAACAAGATTATTATCCAAAACTGCATGTGATGCATAACTCATAATGAAACAACATAAGTATCCAAAATAGGGTTTATAGTAGTGGGGTGCTTACCTAGTAATGCTGCTTATTCCTAGCGATCCCCGGTTAGCGGTGACGACTCACACATGATCCTCACAAGATGAGATAACCGAACCTAAAAAGAGAGGATCCAATGTTTGGGGATGGTTGCACAGTAGATAAAGGGATTCAGGGTCAATTGGGAACTTGGGGAAGGGATATCTAACTACAGCTTCAATTTAGCATTACTTGGTAGCTAAGCTATTTAGAGGGTAGTGGTTCTCTGGGTAGACAACTAGAACTATCTCACACTCTCTGTGATTGATGGATACTCTATACTAGGCGATGGACATTCCACTGTGCAGGGCTCTAAGGTGAGGTGACTCTGTTTGGCTCTGTAAGGGTTAATGGATACTCCATGGGAAATCATGAAGGCTTTGGTAGGTTCAGGATTTAGTCAACTCTAAGGTTCACGGCTATCTTCGGATGGTCCGATCTATTGGCAGATGGTATGGTACAAACTAGGCACTCTCGGGTTGCTCGGTGTCTATTCATTATAGTTCATCAGACGCTCCGCCGTGAGTGACGGACAATCTGGTATGAACTGGTTACTCTTAGGTTCACTAGCTACATGGTTTTATAATTCAATGGACACTCCATGGGATACCGCGGACACTATAGATATAGCTTTCTAGTGGCTAGACTAGGGATTGACAGACACTCCATCCTAATGATGGACACTCTGTCAGTTTGGCGATAGAACCTATGCTCTTTGTGGGATCTCTGGTTAGCCTAGAGGGTGGTGAATAGGCCTGTTAAAACAAACACTTGAACTTTCATCAAATTCAACCTATGGCACTACCGCTCTGTGCCCATAGCACTGCTGCTCTGCGGCACTGCGAAGCTAGAACAGCGGCACTACCGCACTTACAGATAACTTCGAGGCACAATTCAAAAATTGTGAATGGTAACTTGTATCCAAGAAATTACTGAGCTTCCTGCAGGTATATGTAACATAGATTGACAACTGGAAGTGGTAAGAACACCACACACAAGTAGATCAGCCACAAACCCTAGAAATCACCTCAACAATAATATGAAATGCAAGTGAAGTAACTTAAGCACTAGGTGACACAGGGATTTATCTCATGGTTCAGCTCGCCACCAAGGCTTGCCTAACTCCATGTTATTGAGGTTAGCCACTAAGGCTTAGGGCTTTGCAACCCTTCCTCGTTCTCAAGTCAAGTGACTCAACTCTTGAGGTGAGGGGTGACTTTACTAGCTTCAAGAGATGGTTACAAACCTCCTAGGGCTGCCACACAAGTTGGCAGGCTCCATGGGTGATGCTCTAGCTAGCTAGGAGCAAAGCTCTAAGAGTAACAAACACAACCACTGGCCAAAATGTGAACCAAGTGCTCTTTTGAGTTGGGAAATCAAAGGATCTGCTCTCTAATCGAGTTTGGGACCTTTTTCTCTCAAGGATTGATGGGGAAATCAAAGGAGAAGCTTGGGAGCTCAAGGTCACCAATAGAGGAGAGAGACATGAGCACTCTACTATGTTTGCTCAAACTGAACGGTTTTTGGGAAGAAGAGAGAGACATTGGAGGGGATGGGAAAAGGTATAAATACCCCCTAGCCCCCAACACTTTGGTCACAGCAGTGCCATGGCTCAAGTGCGACAGTGCAGCTCAACGGCAGTGCCTCTCTCCAGGTGTGGCACTGCCACACTAGGCAAGACAGCATGGGTAGGAATGTAGTGTTGGCTGAGCAACTGAGGATTTAAGTGAAATATAGAGCACTTGGTAGCACATTTTAGCTTGAGGATTGTGTCCCCCTTTATAGTTTGGCTTTTCCTAAACTCAAATTTGAAATATAAAAGAATTTAGACCTCCTTTTCAGTTGATGCCATCAACACTTGAAATTGGGGACTCCTTCATCTCGTATAACATCCTCGATTATAGATTCCCTGATTATGAACTCGATAAATCTCATTAGTCATCTAATTGCATAGTCAATGTCACCAAAACCCACAATTAGGGCTTGATTGCACTTTTAGGCTCCCCCTTTTTGGTGATTGATGACAACCCAATTAGAGCTTACAAAAGATATGGAATATTACTAAGATTTCTTCAAGCCATGAGTGTAGAGCCTCCCCCTAACTATGTGAATGGAGAATCAAATTCTCAAGTTAGCATTAGAAACCAAGATTCACACTTTTTTTGGTGAAAGTGATGGGGCTCCCCCTACATCCATGCTCCTGTGGGATGCTACACACTATGTTAGATATATAATCGTGATGCAAATGACATATTATGCACAACAAAAATTACTGTGACAGTTGGGTGTAGCACTGCTGCTCCTTAGCCATAGCACTACCGCAGAGCGACACTACCGGGCCTAGGTGCGGCACTGCCGCCCTATCTGCAATAGCACAGGTTTAATCAAACACCACACAACATGTAATAAATAAAATGACAAGCATTGTAGCATAGATAAATCACAAGCTACAACATAGAAGTAATACATGTCAATATCCATACACATATAGAGTATAAAGGTAGAAGCTCCTGCTACAGCAAACTCTCCATGGCATCGAAAAAGTTGTTGACCCCTCTAATTTTCTTCCCCTTTGGCATAAAACACCAAAAAGGAGAAGAAAAGAAGACAAATCAACGAACTCACTCCTCATCTTCGTGGATGTCATCCTAGTCAACATCCTCTCCACCCGTAGCTCCACAAACTACAGTAGTCCCCTCATTGTCATCATCATCGCCATCAGAGGACACCAACGCCCTACCTTGGCGATGGGTGGTCGAAGTGTGGCAAGTGCGTCTAGTACTCCTCCTAATGGATGCTAATGTTGAAGCAAAGGTCATGTGAGGATCAAGCTCTGGCTACTCCTTCTACTCCTCCTCCTCCTCATCCTCTAAATCCGTGTCGGAGAGGCTAGGGAGGTTATGAAACCTCGACGGTGACTCAACTAGAGAAAGGGGTGGTAGTCCTACATGATCTCTAGCTTCCTGATTTGCCTGTTGGTTCCCCAACTGGTCCTCATATGTGATCCTCGCTGCATACATGCAAGTAGTGAAAATGGCCTTGATCCATTTTTCAAATTTCTACATCTTCTTGCCTTTACGGGACCTAGAGCAGGAGGATTCGGGCATGTCCTCAACTGAAGGAAAGCATTGTGACAGAACCACCCAATTTATATAAGATCAAGTACGGTTGTCCCCGCTAACATATTGACACGCGCATACTTTCACTTATATAAACCCGGTAGTCCGCCGAGTGTCACGCAGGACCTCGGTAAATCAACATCACAACCAAGATCGCGTGATTAAGCAAATACACATCACATATGTAGTGTTGTAGCGGAAATAATAATACAAATGGTTTCACAAATAATAGTATAAGTTTGGGTTTCAAAACTGATTAGTGAAAACAACATTTGCTTTCAAAGAATTACATTGATATAAGTTCCAAATACATTGCTAGCATAAGTGACATCCTTAGACAAAAGCATGTAGATGAGAAGTGAATATAGAGTCACCGAGCCCACCGGTGGTTAGCCACCATCTTTAGCAGGCCAAAACCTCACCTGCAACATGGTGGGATAAACCCTAAGTACTCGAATGTACTCAGCTAGACTTATTCGTCATAAACCAGAAATACAATTGACTCCAAAGAGTATGCAAGGCTTTATAAGTGGAGGTAGCTTGACAACATTTTGCATAAAAGCGATTGACTTAGTTGTATAATTATGATTCCTTTATCAAGTTAATTATAACTATCCATCTCTAGATTAGCAACTATCATGTGCCAAACATGTGGTATATCTTTTTAGAGCATACAATAGTAACCATAGCAGGTGTAGTAATTCCATGTTTATCTGAACCATCACATTCCATAATACAATTACTACGATGTTGGGACTAGCCAAGTTTCTCACTATCCGGGAGAGACAGCGATTCGAATCGATTTCAACCAGCTAAGAATTTATTCCTAACACAAACCCAGGCAGACCAGATCAACGGTCACCTTAGGTCACCTTTGGTACAACTTAGGTCCACATTTCGTGGGTCCATACC
Organism: Miscanthus floridulus; assembly: GCF_019320115.1. Taxonomy (NCBI): domain Eukaryota; kingdom Viridiplantae; phylum Streptophyta; class Magnoliopsida; order Poales; family Poaceae; genus Miscanthus; species Miscanthus floridulus. The sequence continues at coordinate 64,685,754 of NC_089595.1, forward strand.
GCGCCGCACAATCTAGGACACCAGATACCAGGATGTTCAGGCCTAGCCTGCCCTTGGGCTCAGTCTGATCGCCCCCCCTGCAAGGAGCGCACAACATAATGGGTCCCAGCCTAAGTTGAGCTACTCGGCTTTGTGGTCGGAACGAGTTATCCGGCCAGCTAAGTGATAGGCATGCGTTCAATCTTGTCAGAAGCGCCAACAATGGTACGGTCCTTAATCGACACAGACGGAATCACATGAGTCAACCTACACATAGACTCCGCCCGGCCTCGATTTACTTTTACCCCATGGTTCTTTTCCACGATAGCAATTATAGCCAACCGTGCTCCGGTTTCCACCTATCTCTCGCAGGTGATAGGAAATCACCCGACTTCTACCGGTCTAAGCATGGCTAAGCATATATTCGATCCTGGACCTATACCGGTTAAAGGTGTAATATCTGGACAAGGAATTTGTATGCATCAAGTGGTTCCAATCAACTCTTATAACCTAATGCATCAATCATAAGTACTTAAGTAATCATTTGTAAAATATTGGGAGGCTTAAAATGCTCCGGGGCTTGCCTAGGATTCGACACAAGTCAGTTGAGTTAGCTTGCACTGACTTGGTGACATCTCCGGTCCTAGCACTTGCTTAGTCCTTCCATCTTCGGGATAGATCCACCAAACACCGTCTTCGGGTTTGACTCCACATCACATCCTTCACGTGGTTCATCTAGCGTGCCTAAATGAGATGCAAGATGCATGTGTATGAATACATGGAAGTGCAATAGACAATGCATCGCATGCAGTAAGTAAGACAAGCACAAGGTTACGTTAACATGCACAAGCACTTCGCATTGCTTACTATAAATATCGCACAATTTATCATGCCACGATAGAAAAGAAGATGACAACACCAAGCATGACACAAGTTTCCCAAGATCTCAGGTACTCTAACTCAACCATCATCAAAGGTATGAGCCACACTTAGCAATATACAAGCAAACAACTATAATTGGAATCTGTCAATTTCTGGACATGCAAACAGCAGCTACAAGATTTAGCTATAACTGGAGTTACACAAATCCAAATGACTTGCAAGAAGACATTCTGGAAAGCTTATGAAATTATCTACAACTTTGTTATTATCACCAAAAACTCATTCAAATCCTAACTAGATCAAACACTAGCATCTTTCAAATCTGCTCAGAATAAAATCAAAACTTGACAGAAGACTTAAAAGTCATGTAACTCCTAAACTATCAGGCCTATGGTCTTACAATTTGAACACAAGCAAGATTATGAAATTTTCTACAACTTTTGTATTCACTACAACCATAGCAAACATCATTTACACCACGAAAATAATTGCACAAAACTGCAAATCCATCCCAACAGCAGTGGTATAGAAAACTGATAGCATCTTCAGAGAAGCATAACTGGAGTTCTAGACCTCCAACAAACATGAACCATAACTTTTTGTAAAGCTTAGGAAGTTACCTACAACTTTCTTATTCTCATATTAAGATGATTCTATAGCTAGAAGGGTCGATTAACCCAATAATTGCATCTCTATCCAAAACATAGACAGAAATGGATATGCCACTTTAAACAGCTATAAATGGAGTTATTTATGTCCAATAAATGTGGTTCTAGACTTTTTAGAAAGCTTAGCAAATTCTAAACAACTTTGTTGTAAACACCTAAAGCTAATTCTACTATTAAGAAGGCCCCACAGTAAGAACAAGGAAACCCTCTCTGGGTTTGGGCAGAAACAGCCATAGAGATTTAAGCAAGTATAATTCAAGATCTACTTAACCAAAAATCATGATATTTAACTTTTTAGAAAACTTAAGAAAATTACTACAACTCACGTATTTTCATCAAGTCATGATTCATAACTTAACTGAGCCAATTAATTCAATCATGCAGACCTATTCAGAATAGGGACAGAGCAACACAGGGAATTTGTTATTTTTATAACTCTCAAACCATCAAACCTAAACTCGTGAAATTTTTATCAGACATCAAACATCACCAGAGTAATACTCCATAAAAATTTCACATTTATTGGAGCACCACAACTGTAGTTATGAAAAAGACAAGACATGACAAGTATTAAGAACCTAACTGCATAAATATAATTTTACAGCAAACTATTTACACTAAAACACATCATATTATAGATCTACTACATAGACAATTTCACAAGGATTCCAAAAAGTCCTAATTTACCATTTTATGATTTTCCTACAAATTACTACGAATTTTCAAAATGGATCATTCAAATCTGCCTAAATTAAAGAAAAGAGATTTAAATCTTTCATCAGGGACCCTGCAGAAAATATAAATCAAACATCAGCGAAGAGGTCCTTTAAGCACTATTCAAATGAGTCAAGGACTTTGTAGTTTGGCCATTGGACTTGCTCTAATTGTTGCGCAAAGCCCCTCTTCTTCTTCAAACTGAACCGAGCAGAGGACACGTCGGAACCGGCCGGTGGCCGATTCGGCCGGCTGGAGAGGGGCGCCGGCGGCAACAGAGGGGAGGCGTTGGGGCTTGTCCACGGAAAGCTATGGCCACGCCTAGCTTTGGCCGGCCAAGCTGCAGGCAGTAGCAGTGTAGCGAGTGAGCAGCTTCCGGATGTCACTACCATCAGCGGCAGCCTCGGCGACGGCGGCGAGCTCAGCCGGAGAAGAGACGGCAGCGGAGGAGCACCGTGGGAGGAGGCGAAGATGGAGCCGGTAGTAGCCTTAACTGGGCAACTATGCGAGAGTGGCTGGCGGTGATGGAGCTACAGCAGCAGCATGGTAGCGGCAGGTGCCGGTTGGGAGAGAGAGCAGGAGAAGGGAGGGGAAAGGAGAGGGAGAGAGTGGAGAGGGCAGGGGAGCTCGGGTCTGCACTTATGCACAGCAAGGAGGCGAGCTGGTGAACGGGCACAGCACAGCGGAGACCACATGGCAGTGAAGGCGAGCAAGTGCAACACGTGGCAGTGAAGGCGAGCGAGTGCACTGTCAGTACTGTTCATCAAATTCAAATCTCCAATTCTACCTCAAAAATACAACTGAAACCCATATTTCGTGCCTCTGTAACTCCTAAACCGTGACGAGTTAGCAAAAACTCTATTAATAAAAGTTATAGATCTACATACCATCTCCAACTTTTCTTAAGTGATCTTGGTCTAATTCGCAAAGGATATCAAGTTGCATCATCACAAAGTCAGGCACATCGAAACTGTAAACTCACTTTGACTTACAAAATTTTCCTAAGTTCCAAAACAGTACCATGTTGATTATTGTGAGCTCTAAACGACCAAGTTAAGCACTAAATTAGCTCATGACCCAAAAATAAAAGTTGTTTATATAATCAAGTACTACAACTTTGCTTAAGGGTGCACTGCCATGCAAATAAGGTAAGCCATATTTCAAACCAGGTCAATGTAGCATCACGGTAAAGCTTAAATTAGAGCTCATGACCGATTGAGGCATTTTCTTGACCTTTTCTCAACACGAACCCTTCATGACTTTTGTTGTAGATTTCAATTTGAGTCATTTGGGCAAGGTAGCAAGGTTTGGTTGATGATCTATAATTCCATTCACTTAATAAAACAATCCAAGAAAGATTATAACTTATCATTTCATGTAACTTTTTGATTCCAAACTTCACGAAGCTTTTCCAATCATCCAGGTGGGTGGAAATTGACGTGAGGCACATGAAAGAAGTAGATCCAACATTACTCAAACATACTTTTTGGAAAGGGCAACATGTAAGCAATGGTGCATGGTCTAAGTTTAATTGGTCGCTCATTTTGTAGATTTGATCTTGAAACTTTCATCACCACTTAACATGTCATGCTTGAGTTTAAACCCATTGATTAACTGGTGACAAACACCTGGGGTGTTACAAGCATCTCACTGCTCTACTAGCACCTAAGGCTTAGGTCTTCTCAATCTTGCAGGTGGTGTGGAGACCATCTTTGTCAAACTTGTAGCTAGTGACCCTCTTAATCATAAACATGAGGTAAGGGGCATAGGACAGCCCCTTTCTCCCATCATCCATGGCATTGCTCAGCTCACACCACATGAAGCGAGGGACATTGAATCTGTCACCTCTAGGAGCAAACCTAGCAAGCACATTCCTCACATAGACATTAAGATCTAAAGTTGCTCCATCCTTTGGATTGATGGTGTGCCCGATTAGGTTGTTTAAGATGTAGTAGCTTTGCAAGCCACTAACCTTTCCATTTGCATCATCTCCTATCAATCCACATATATGCAATGTCACAGATCTCTGCTCTAGCCTCATCATGAATATAGGTGAAGCCTCGATGCTCCTCATCAAATCCAAGAATCCTATAGAAGGTCACAAAGTCTATGCGATAATGTTGTCCCTTAGTCATCTAGTGTATCTCATCAGTATAGATATCATAGAACAAAGTAGCATGAAACTGTGCTACTACTTCTTCATTCCAATTATACTGGAAGCTCATGATGTCAGTGAGGCCAAAGTGCTTACAAGCCTTGATCACTTTGTTGAATTCAGGATCATCCTTTTCTTTGAAATCTTCCTAGTCAACATACTGCATCTTCACTATTTTTGACTTCCTCGAGTTGAAGATCACAGAGGCATAGAAGTTGGAATGAAATTCATTCCAAAATCTATAGTCAATTCCTAAGTCCTTTGGCTGCTCATATGGGTTGTTCTCACATGCTTCTTCCACCAACTTCTGCTTTCCCGTGTAATTGATTACGGGATGAGCACGTGTATCAGCTAGACGTCTCATGATTACCTCCTCTAGATAATCTCTGATGTAGCCTCTGTCAAACTACTCAAGGTGAGGTGGAGTATCTAGGCAAGCATCGGGAGGAATGATTCGGCTAGCCCTTTCCAAGTTCTCCTCCTCCTAGATCAATTGATCCCTCCTCCCCCCATCTCTAGCAGCCACTCTGCCAGCTACACTACTAATGCCTATTAATGTCCTCCCATGACCATGTGGAGGAGGATCCTTGTCATGAGGCTCAGCCATCTTTCGCTTCCCCCTTCAATTATCATCTCCTCCGGAAGCCATCTATGCAAAAGAATATAGGTCCAAATAAGAAACATATAGATGGGGTATAGAAGAACACTTGTAAAACACTCCAAATATATGAGATGATTCAAATCTTGAGTTAGGAAAGCACCCTGATCCAAACTAGTTAGAAGGTGCAGCACTGTCGCACCATAGGGGTGGCACTATCGCACCTAGTGCTTCACCTCTCCCATGATTCATTTCTTCTCAACTGTTGAGACCATTTCTCAACTATTCTTCTAATCCAATAAACAATCTCAAAAAGGAGACCTAATAAACACATGGAGTTGTCTACAAGATAGGTAAAGTAGTTTAAGATAGAAATAAATCTGGTGTACAAATCCAACTAAAACAGAGAGTCATCAATGGAATATCACCTAGAATTGCATAAACATGCTATTGTGCATGGCACTGCCGCACTCAACATGCGGCACTACCATGGGTACAAGCGATGCTCTACCCATGAATTTATGTGTTGATTCAATTCGTCCATCAAACTTGCTTCTACCCTAATCATGCAGTCATTAGAAACCATTTTCCAATTGAAATAGAACTCCATGGCATAGATTAGGATGGAATAGGGTTTCACCTTGACTTGCTCATGGATTGGGGAGGAAAGAGAGGAAATGGCACCTCCCGAGAGCCTCAGCAGCTGCTGGCAACAACGAAGAAGGCCAGCAGCCGGCGTGGCACTACCAGGGCATGGCATAGAGGCACGGTGATGGCAAGGCCATGCGGATGAGCGATATAGAGAGAAGGAGAGCGGTGCATTGGGTGAAGCTAGAGAGAGCAAGTTACCCTAGGGCCAAAAAAAAGATAAGGGGGAAAAATGGGCCCCGTGATAACTACCGTCGGGTTCATAAACCTGGGTCCCTCATGGACTAGCTTCCCAGTAAAGGCTTGGCCTAGTAGACAATGTTGTGAAGAATGCGCAACTCTTGGGCCAGCCCAAACACCTAAATGACAGGCTAGAAGGACAATCCACTCTCCAACTGGAAGGCCTAGCCAATGAGGGACAACGCTTGCTTCTGACTCTGGCCCGCCTCTCTGACCGAAAGGCCTTGCTTCCAACTTCGTCTCTAGACGGTCTCTCTGACTGAAAGGCCTAGCCAAAGCATCGCTTCCAACTCTAACCCGCTTCTCCAACCGAAAATGCACTAAACCCTGCTTATAGCTCCTCTCCAACTGGCACAATCAGAGCCGACTAGGACCGACCGACCAGGGATGCCCGCTCGGTAAGGACCAGGAAATGGACAGAGAAAATAAGGCAGGACACTCAAGTCAAACCACAAAACCAAGGACTATACCCTGTACACCTGCAGGACAGTACCCTGCAACCTCCCTAGCATGACAGAACCCAAGCAGTGTTGTAGGTGCCGACATTTTTCCCTACAGTGTTGTGGGTGCCATCAACTCCCATACCAGACAAATACGGTAAGGCTCCCCCCACATGCTTCTGAGGCATCAACAGTGTTGTGGGCACCACTATTTACCATACTGGGCGAACATGGTAAAACCCCTTGCATGCCTCTGGGTATCAATAGTGTGGCAAGCACCAATGTCTTTCATACCTAAAGAAGACGACGCAACCTCCCACATGCATCTAACACTGAATAGTATTGTAGGCGCCTACCATCATCTTGTACCCACTAGCATGGGCAACAAGACTTAATAGCATATGTACTCTCTCCCTCTCACTTGTAAGGTCATCCCCTACATCTATAAAAGGGGATGCGCTCCCTCCCAACAATGAGATCGATCAGTTCACTAGTACACTACAACAGAACCACTAGGTTCAAACCACAGGCACATGCTCGAACACCTAGCACATAGCGGGGCTCCCATCACTCTCAGTCCTTCAGACCAGAATCTAACCATACCTCTTCTACCCCCTATCTTTCTCCCTTCTGTTTGAACCCCATAGCAAACTTCGAGCACCTAGGCTCAAGAATAAAGTCACCGACCAACTCAAACTAGACATAGGGCACATTGCCTGAACCAGTATAAACCCTAGGTCATTGAGTGCTAGGCCACCTCCGATCACAACGTACAGCAAAACTACAAATATTTATGTGTTGGTCACTTTCTGCACCGACAGTTGGTGCCGTCCATGGGGAAGACATTGTATGTTCACACTTTTGGTCATCGGATGGCCCACTTTTCCGCCACCTTCACCATGGCAGGCTCAAGCGACATGACTCGCTTTGGCTCACTAGAGTTTCCCACACTCCCACCTGTTGGGATGTGGGTTCCACCCATCTTCGAGCCGTCCCAGGCCTTCCTCTTTGGAAGCCTAGACTTCATCACCGACTAGCTCGGCGTACTACACCTCCGCAAGGAGGCACTCATTCTGGTGCCTGTTGGAGGGGCACCCTCCATTGGCTCTAGGACGCACGACGACTTCAACGATGAGGTGCCTACACTTCATTTCGAGCAAACTCTCTACTCAAACCCCTGCTGTGAGTAATGTATATACTATTATTTACTCTCTATTTACTATCTCTCGCCAATTATATGGGGGGACCGTATTGACCGCACCGCAAACATCGTATGACCAGTTCCCCTATGGTCTCGCATCCCCACGGACGCATGCGCTCGGGGGCTCTGTAGGATGCTAGCGCTACCCCCTCTCACATCTAAATTTGTGGGAATGGTGAGCTATGCTCCCACCACTTTCCATGAACTCATGGATGATGAGGTTGAGAACAACAGCTCCAGCATCGATGATGTGGCACCTAGCCACCGTCCGTCCTAGGAGTGCGCTATGGCGGACGCTTTAGGGCAGCCATCGGTGGTTGCGAAGTCTGTGTAGACTCACACCCCTCTAGACCCGTGTGCGGGGGCCCTCATGCTTGCACAAGAGCACACCGAGGAGCTACGGCAACGGTGGTAGAACCAGCCGCTACCTGCGCCAGCACGCTCAGTGCAGCATGTTGTGCCCCATGTGCATGACCCGATGGACGATGCCCAGGGTCACACCCGCCCGGTCCAGCACGACATCATGAACGAGGGGAACGACCCCCCATAGTTCACTCGGGCTAGCTAGAATATCGCCGCTGCGGTAATGCTTCTACATGGCATTCTCGAGCCTGTCGACCCCTAGGAGCGGGCGGTCTACCGAAACCTCCGGGTGCTGGTAGAAACCACCGCTGCTCAATAGGTGGAAAGCTCTGCATCATGACTCTAATGCGTGCCCTCTCTCCCCACTGAGGGAGTGGGGATGCACTAGATGGATCACTCCGTCCACTCACCGCTACTGCCGCCAAGCGTGGCTCGGGAGGTAGCGATTGCGCCACGATCTGACCTAACACCTGCTCCACACCGACCGCTGGTACGTGAACGGCCCGATCCGCACCAAGATGCTCACAGTGTCATCAGCAACCAGCATTAGGCCTAGCATGATGATGATTCCCACTAGGCGGTGATGAGGACAGGCGACATGGGTCCCAGCTGAACCATCGAGGAGAGCGGTGAAACGCGCCCTAGGCATGGTCGCTGGCCAGACGACCAGAGTCCTAGCCCTGAGGTCCTAGGACCATAGGCCTTTGGCCGGAGCATCTGGAGAGCACTGTTCCCACAGCGTTTCCGACTGCCCACCAACATCCCCAAGTACATCGGGGAGACAAACCCTAGTATTTGGCTCAAAGATTTCTAGCTCGCCTATCGAGCGGGAGGGGTGGATGATGACCTTTTCATCATTCAATATCTCCCTATCTACGTGGGGGAACATGTTTGGTCATGGCTCGAGTTCCTCCCGCACGACAGCATCCGTGACTGGGCAGACCTCAAGAGGGTCTTTGTCGGAAATTTCCAGGGGACGTATGTCCACCCTAGTAACTCCTAGGACCTCAAGAGCTACCAGTAGGAGCCCAGTGAGTTCCTATGGGATTACATCCACAGGTTCTCCCAATGATGCAAATCCCTCCCTGATGTCGTCGACACAGACATCATCAGCACATTCCTCTTTGGGATGACCCTACGAGTCCCTGATCCAAAAGCTTGGCTGAGTGAGACCCTGTACCACCCATGACCTGCTCAATGTCGCCACTAACCATGCCTTCGGCAAGGAGGTAGTCGGAGCAGTCTTCAATGGAGGCTGGGACAAAGGCAAGGCCAAGCACGTGGACCAAGATGAGGGCCCCTCCACACAGAGGGGCAAGAAGAACAAAAAGGATCGACATCGACTAGACAACACCGCATTTGTTGTCGTAGCTGATCGCACGGGCAAGCAGCCCTAGCATGGCCTACCTGACCACTTCAACAAGCTCATGGATAGCCCATGCACCAACCATGCCTACCCCATCAAGCACCTCTAAAAGGACTGTGTGCTCCTCAAATGTTTCTTGCGACAGGCCGGCGGGCCGAAAGATGGAGATGGCAAAGAAGCGGCAGCCAAGAAAGGAGGCACGGTAGGCAAAGATGGAGATGGCTTCCCTGACCCTAAGGAATGTATCATGATCTTTGGTGGATCTGACGCCATCTGGTCCAAGCGCCAGCACAAGGTGCGCTATAGGGAGGCATGCGCCGCTGAGATGGCCGTCCACTCCTTCCTTAGCTGGTCAAAATCTCTGATCACCTTCGATCAGAGGGACCATCCCTCCCACTTCACTAGACTGGGATGCTACCTGCTTGTTGTCGACCCCATCATCCGCAAGAAGTGTCTCACCAAGGTGCTAATGGATGGAGGCAGTGGCCTCAACATCCTCTATGTTGACCCCCCTCGATGCCATGTGCATCCCCTGGTCAGAACTCCGCCTAGCGGGCTCCCTTTTCCATAGGGTGATCCTAGGAGCATAGGCATAACCACTCTTGCAGATCGACCTACCCATCACATTTGGCAATTGAGCCAACTTCCGCTCAGAGATCCTTACCTTCAAAGTGGTGGACTTCCCAGGGTCCTACCACACTATCTTGGGGTGGCCATGCTACGCCAAATTCATGGCAATCCCCAACTACACCTACCTCAAGCTAAAGATGCTAGGACCAAATGGCATCATCACCATGAGTAGTGCCTTTTCGCACGCCTTCACATGCGACTGTGAGCATTTCGAGCTCACCACCACGGTCATCAACTCGTCCGAGCTCCCACGGCTCAGGGAGTCATCGACCCTAGTAGTCCCGGACTGCAACAAACCAACCTCCTTGGTGGCCTTCTACCCGCTCAAGGAAACCAAGGCAGTAGGAATCAACCCCACTGACCCAACCAAGACGGTGCGGATTGGGACCCAGTTCTCGACCAAATAGGAATGCGAGCTCGTCGACTTCCTGCACGCCAATCATGATGTCTTCGCATGGAAGCCATCTGACATGCTAGGCATACCATGGGACATCGCTGAGCACGCACTGTGCCTCATCCCGGGCTTGAAGCCCATTGAGCAATGCCTGCGCCGCTTCAACGATGAGAGGCGCAGGGCCATAGGAGAAGAGATCGCCAAACTCCTAGCAGCCAGATTCATCAAAGAGGTATTCCACTCTGACTGGCTCACCAATCCCGTTCTTGTTAAAAAGAAGACCAATAAATGGAGAATGTGTGTTGATTATACTAGCCTCAACAAAGCGTGTCCAAAGATCACTTTCCTTTATCGTGCATAGACCAGATAGTCGACTCCACCTCGGGTTGTGAGATCCTCTCCTTTCTGGATGCCTACTCGGGCTATCACCAGATCATGATGAAAGAGTTCGATCAGCTCACAACCTCATTCATCACCCTGTATGGTTCATACCGCTATGTAACCATGCCTTTCGGCCTAAAGAACGCTGGCGCCACCTACCAAAGGTGCATGCAGCATTGCTTCGTCAACCAAATCGACCCGCTCGATCAGCCTAATCAAGTCGAGTGGCTGAAACCAATAATTGCCATCTATGTTGATGACATAGTGGTCAAAACAGCTCAAGCTTGTGACCTGATTGCAAACTTGGCTGCAATGTTCGTGAACCTCCAAAGGTTCAACATCAGATTGAATCCCAAGAAATGTGTTTTCGGGGTTCCAAAGGGGAAGCTACTAGGATACATTGTGTTCGAGCATGGCATCGAGGCCAACCCTAAAAAGATCACAGCCATCTCCCACATGGGCCCTATACACAACATCAAGGGCGTGCAAAGGCTCACCGATTGTCTAGCTGCCCTGAGCCGATTCATCTCCTAGCTCAGTGAATGGGGGATGCCACTCTACAAGCTCCTCAAAAAGATGGACACCTTTGTCTAGACTGAGGAAGCTTAGCAGGCTCTTGAGAGCCTCAAAGCATCACTGACGTCAGCCCTAATCCTCGTCGCTCCCGAACGGGGAGATCCCCTCCTCCTCTATGTCACGGTAAGCAACCATGTGGTAAGCACCGCCCTGATTGTCGAAAGGGAGGAGCTGGGACACCACCTTAAGGTCTAGTGGCCCATATACTTCATCAGGTAGGTACTCACCGACCCCAAGGTCTAGTACCCCCAGGTGCAGAAACTCCTATACATCATGCTAATGGTGACTTGAAGCTCCTACACTACTTCACCGACCATGAAGTCACGGTCGTCACTTCATACCCGCTAGGGGACATCATCCGCAACCGCAATGCCGTGGGACGGATCTCCAAGTGGGGACTCGAGCTCATGGGCCATGACATTAGGTATATCCCTCGTATCACCCTTAAGTCTTAGGCTCTCATGGATTTTGTTGCCGAATGGATGGAGGTCCAACTACCGACCCCAAATGTCACCCATGAGTACTGGATAATGTACTTTGATGGGTCCATCATGACACCTGGCTCAGGGGTTGGAGTGGTTCTGATCTCCCCAGATGGGAGTAGGCTCTGCTACGCCATCCGCCTCCACTTTTCAACCTCAAACAACATCGCAGTGTACGATGCCCTCATCAATGGACTACGCATCGCCATCGAACTTGGTGCTATGCGACTCTACATTCGTGGCGACTTTGAGCTAGTCATCGATTAGGTCATGAAGGAGTCCTCCTGCAAAGGCCCCCTCATGGTAGCATACTATCAAGAGGTGTGCAAGCTCGAGGACAAATTCTAGGGAATCGAGCTACATCACATCCCCCGAAAGGACAATGATGCGGCCGATTTTCTTGCTAAATTGGCCGCTAGGCGGGATCCATCTCCAAGCGGGGTCTTCATCAATGATGTCCATGAGCCATCTGCCCACATCCTAGAAGGTCCGATCTAGACACACCCCAATGCCAACCCAGCGCTTGGGGGCTCCAACCCTGATGCCAAACCGGCGCTCGGGGGCTCCATCCCCACTGCCTTCATGACGGTGTCGCCCGCCAATGTTGCCATGTTGGCACTCAATCAAACTGACTGGCGAGCACTGCTACTCGACTACCTACTAGAGGAGGTTCTCCCACCTAAAAGGACTGAAGCTCGATAGATTGCTCGACGCGTCAAGACCTTCATCATGCTCGATGATGAACTCTACAAATGAAGTCCATCGGAGGTACTCATGAAGTGCATCCCTACCAACCAGGGGAAGCAGCTCTTGCTCGTGGTCCATGCCGAGATCTGTGGACATCATGCAACCCCTAGGTCGCTGGTCAGAAAAGCCTTTCACCAAGGTTTTTACTGGCCCACTACACTATGAGATGCAGAGGAGGTCATCCGTAGGTGTGAGGGATGCCAATTCTATGCTTGGCAAACCCATTTGCAGGGCATAGGAGCTTCAAACCATCCCCATCACCTGGCCGTTTGTGGTCTGGGGCCTCGACATGGTAGGACCCCTCAAAAAGGGTCTAGGCGACTTCACTCACCTACTTGTAGCGGTCGATAAGTTCACCAAGTGGATAGAGGCTAAGCCTATCACCAACATCCGCTCGGAAGAGGCAGTCAAATTCTTCCTCAACATCATCAACCGATTCGGCATTCCTAACTGCATCATCATTGACCATGGGACTAACTTCACTAGGAAGAAGCTCCTAGACTTTAGTGATGGATACGGCATAGGATCGACTAGGCCTCGGTCGGACACCCACGTACTAATGGTCAGGTCAAGCGTGCCAACGGCATGGTCCTCCAAGGACTTAAGCCATGCATCTTCGACTGACTCAACAAGTACGCTAGGTGATGTGTTGTAGAGATCCCAGTGATCCTCTGGAGCCTGAGAATGATCCCAAACTGATCCATAGGGTTCACACCCTTCTTCCTGGCCTATTGAGCTTAAGTAGTGCTGCCCTCCGACCTCGACCATGGCGTCGCAAGAGTGAAGGCTTTCGACCATGATCGAGCCACGGAGGCTCAGCAAGACGTAGTCAACCTGCTCGAGGAAGCCAGATGACCATCATCCACTCCACTCACTACCAGCAAACTCTCTGTAACTACCATGAAAGGAAGATCAGGGGAAGGATCCTCGAAGTCAACGATCTCATACTCAGGAGGACCCAATCAACGAAGGAGAAGCACAAACTCTCTCCACCATGGGAAGGTCCCTATATGGTGACTGAGGTGATCCAACTGGGTGCCTACCGACTAAAGGATGACAATGACAATGTTCTCACCAACACTTGGAACATTGAACAGCTACGTCATTTTCCCCTAAATTCAGTCTTACCGCTTTTTAGTCAACACTTGCTCCTATAAAGCACCCTAGCCTGAACACTTTCAGCTCGGGTCACTCGAGGGCTCCATGAGGGTACAATACTAAATACTACCTTTCTTTTTTACTATAACATGGTAAAAACTTTTTGCCTAAACAAAAGGGCATTCCATTCCTTTGATTGCCCTACATGACTTTGTTCTTACTCCTAGCCGAACACACCCCGCCACAACCTACGGTTATGAGCAACCAAGCCTCGTGGGCCACGCCCAGGTTCTTAAAAGCTATAGCCTATAGAACGAATGGGCAGGTGCGAAAAAGAAAGGATAAAAACAAAGCCATGCTAGGATAAAAAACAAGGAACAGATAGTGATTCTATCACAAAAACAGAACTGATGTATTCATTGATACAAAAATTGTTCACACGGGGGCTCCCCCACAAACTTAAATGATTACATTTTCTGACTACTTCTACTCCAAATACTACTGTGGCCACTCGGTGGCATCAGCTGATGTCAAAGGAGAGGCCATGGCACATGCCACCGGACATAACCACCACCGCAAGGGCACCGCCCGGTTCAGCTCCCTCGACTTCGTCGAGTGCAATGGGTACCTCAAGGACCCCACCTGGTTCTGCTCCCTCGACTTTGCCAAATGCACTGGGTACCTCAAGGACATCGCACCCATAGATGCTCAGTAGAAGAGCATAGAGCTCCTGACCTTCTCATGTAGCCGAGGCAGCTCCTGGGCAGGGACGCTACCCACTGATGTATGGCTATCGTGGCTAGAAGATATCTCATCAAACTTTATGAACTAGCTAACCTAAGCAGTTGTAGGCGTGAAACCCTCCACCAGCACAGTCCTAGGCAACTTCCTCTTCGACAAGGCTCACCCAGTGAAGATCCACCAGAAAGAGTCCACGCACGGCTCCATCCCAAAAAGGCCTCACAGATGAATCCAGCACGCCACCTCCTTTGGCGGAAGCCGCCCCTTAGGCAAAGATGGCTAGCACCGCCTCGAGCAGCCTCTAGCTCAACATTGCGCTTTAGATTCACAAAGGGATCTATGAGTTCTCCCCCTCGCTTACCCTCTCTCTCACTTAGGAACTATCGTGGCATACAGGCACTCTTGGTGAGAAGGAAGAAGGAGGAGAGGCAATAGTTGGAGAATAGGCAAAGGACTACGATGAGAAGCCCTCTCCCTTCCCCTATTTAAGGAGGAAATGCAGCACCTAAAGAAGGGCAAAGGATCGGAGTGAAAAACTCTCTCCCTTCCCCCATTCAATGTGGATGGGAAAAGATGGGATGCACACTGACCGACAGAATGGCGCCTAGTCAGACGGGTCGTGGCCTAGGTATGGCCCACCACTACTGCACGCCGGGCCCAAGAACCAAGGTGCCACCACATGCAGGCGGCCCTCCACCTTCCCAGGCGGGACTTGGAAAGGCCCAACTATGGGATCTCAGCCCAAGAGAGACCATCGGGCTCCCTAAAGTCAATCGAATGGCTCAAAAAATGCCGAGAGACAGGTAAGGATCAAAGGGACGCCCCATGTGGGCCATGCTGACTCTGTCATGAACGATGAGCATGAATCCTAGTTGGACATTTCTGATTGGAGCTCTTCAAACCCCATCACTCGAGTCATCAAGGTAAACATTACCGACCCTCGCTCTTTCTTTATATAAATCATTCATATATCCAAACACACATTCATTCCATACACCCGCACCCCTCGGATGATTCTACCCTGAATTGCCCAGGGGCTCAGGGGCTAAAGCATTGCGTATGCAGTCAAATGCATCACAACGCTCCATGTTGTGTCATGAAGCGGTAATTGCCTCATTCAACATGAGCAACAACCGATCGGGGTTCGAAGGCCAGCCCATGAAGGGCTCGAGGCTACCTCACGTCAAATAGAGCAAGGGGAGAAAACGTAGATGAGCCCTGAGTGGCCCTCGCCCAGTCTGCCCTGAAGCGGATAGGGTCATCTCAACCTTCTCGTTCGATCCTAAACCTCTACCAAACCCACAGAATCTCCATCGAGGGGAGGCCAGCGGGCCACCTGAGTAGGTCTCTGGAACGACCCAAGCATCTACCGAGTTGTGGGTTAAGGAGCAGTGGAATGTCACAAGAGGGCTATGCTAACCCTATCACAAACGACAGACCCAGATTTCCCTCGATCATACCTATTAGTGAGCTCACCGAGCGCGTCACTCAAGCCTGAGCCATCGGGCAAGCGACGTTAGCTTAGCCCCTCCGGTTGTGAGAAACCAAGGATGGGGTAATGCACAAAACTCAATCGACCCCTATCAAGCCCAAAAAGGGCCTAGGGGCTCAAGACACCTAAAAAACTGCCTCAGCTGCGTGGGCTACACCAACGCTAGGATCTGTGAGCTCTGTCTCGCCCGGTCCCTAAACTAATTGCCTCGGTTGCGCGGGCTGCACTAATGCCAGGATCTGTGAGCTCTGTCTTGCCCGGTCCATGAACTAACTACCTCGGCTACATGGGCTACACTGACGCTAGGATCCATGAGCTCTGTCTTGCCTGATCCCTAAACTAACTGCCTCGGCTACACGGGCTGCACCAACAAAAGGATCCACGAGCTCTGTCTCACCCGATCCCTAAACTAACTACCTTGGCTACATAGGCTGCACCGACACTAGGATCCACGAGCTTCATCTCGCTCGATCCCTAAACTAAATTTCCTTGGCTGTACAGGATGGGTCCGCAAGTCCGCCTTGACCGACCCCTCGGCTACGCCCGACGCTAGGATCCGTGAGCTCCATCTTGCTCAATCCCTAAAAAACCACCTTGGCTGCGCACGACGCCTTGGTTGATAACTCTGTCTCAACTAAAATGGAAGCACACACACCCGCTGACAAAATACCCCTAGGCGATTCTGCCTGAATCACCCAGGGGCTCGGCGGCTACACCCATGGGTGCACTCACGCGCACCCACTGACAAAACAAAACTTCCCCCACAGTCAACATGAAAAAACTCCCTAGACGATTCTGCCCGAATCGCCCAGAGGCTCGAGGCTACACCTACGGGTGCGCTTGCGTGCACCCGCCGTCAAGACAAAAATCCCCCAGACGATTCTACCCGAATTGCCCGGGGGCTTGGGGGCTCCTACCTAGTTCATAAACCTGGGGTCCCTCATGGACTGGCTTCCCAATAAAGGCTCAGCCCAACAAACAACGTTGCAAATGACACGCAACTCTTGGGCCGGCCTAAAGACCTAAATGATAGGCCAGAAGGACAATCCACTCTCCGACCGGAAGGCCTGGCCAAGGAGGAATAGCGCCTGCTTCTGACTCCAGTCTGCCTCTCCAACCGGAAGGCCTTGCTTCCAACTCCATCTCTAGATGGCCACTCTGGCCAGAAGGCCTAGCCAAAGTACCGCTTCTGACTCCACCCCGCTTCTCCAACCGAGAATGCGCCGAAGCCCTGCTTATAGCTCCTCTCCGACTGGTGCAATCAGAGCCGACTAGGACTGACCTACCGAGGACACCCGCTCGGTAAGGACCAGGAAACGGACAGAGAAAGTAAGATAGGGCACTCAAGTCAAATCGCAAAACCAAGGGCCGTACCCTATACACCTATAGGACAGTACCCTACAACCTCCATGGCAGGACAGAACCCAAGCAGTGTTATAGGCGCCAACATTTTCCCCTACAGTATTGTGGGCGCCATGACCTCCCATACCAGGCAAATATGGTAAGGCTCCACCCACATGCCTCTAAGGCATCAACAGTGTTGTGGTGCCGGTATTTACCGTACCGGGCAAACATGGTAAAACCCCTTGCATGCCTCTAGGTATCAATAGTGTGGCAAGCACCGATGTCTGCCATACCTGAAGAAGACGACGCAACCTCCCATGTGCATCTGACACTGAACAATATTGCGGGCACCTACCATCATCTTGTACCCGCCGGCATGGGTAACAAGACTTAGTAGCATATGTACTCTCTCCCTCTCACTTGTAAGGCCATCCCCTTCATCTATAAAGGGGATGCGCTCCCTCCCAACAAGGAGATCGATCAGTTCACTAGTACACAACAACAGAACCACCAGGTTCAAACCACAAGTACACGCTCGAACACCTAGCATATAGCGGGGCTCCCATCACTCTCAGTCCTTCAGACCAGAGTCTGACCAGACCTCTTGTACCCCTTATCTTTCTCCCTTCCGTTTGTAACCCTACAACAAACTTTAAGCACTTGGGCTCAGGAATAAAGTCACCGACCGACTCAAACTGGACGTATGGCACATTGCCTGAACCAGTATAAACCCTATGTCATTGAGTGCTAGGCCACCTCCGATCACAACATACAGCAAAACTACAAATACTTATGTATTGGTCACTTTTTGCACCGACAACTGCTGTTGTGGACCAAATTTAGAGTGGAATTTGAAGTGTGGCACTGCCGCTTGCCACACGCGGCACAGCTACGGTGCGGCACTGCTATGGGACAAGCGTGGCATTGCCACACTCCCCAGAACAGTGGGAATTAACCATAGTTAAATAACTCAATATATATAGGATATGGACATATATCTCATGTACACTATGATTAGTGGTATATAATCAATATAAACAATGATCATAGAGCACTTGTTGACTTTTGATAAAACATTTTGAATCACAATATTTAAATCTTTGCAATTCTTTTTTCCTATCTATGCTAGTTCATCAATCAAAGGTGTGCAAAAGTTCAAACCACATTACAAGAATCAAGTATATTTAGCTCACTATGTATAGCACAAAACCTTGACTCATCGAGAGGCTTAGTGAAGATATCGGCTAGTTGGTTTTCGGTGCACACATGGTGAATTTTGATATCTCCTTTGGCTTCATGGTCTCTCAAGAAATGATGTTGGATGTCTATGTGCTTAGTTCTTGAGTGGCTTATAGGATTGTTTGCTAACTTTATGGCACTTTCATTATCACACAAGAGTGGGATTTTAGTAAAATGACATCCGAAATCATGAAGGGTTTGCCTCCTCTAAAGTTGTTGAGCACAGCATGAACCGGCTGCAATATACTCGGCCTCGACGGTGGAAAGAGCTACACAATTTTGCTTTTTAGAACTCCAAGACACTAGGGATCATCCAAGAAATTGACATGTCCCCAAAGTGCTATTTTGATCTACCTTGCAACTGGCATAATCGGAATCCGAATACCCAAATAGATCAAATTAGAGCCCTCAGGATACCACAAGCCAAGGTTAGGAGTGTGTACTAAATATCTCAAGATTCTTTTAACAGCCACTAAGTGACACTCTTTTGGGTTAGCTTAAAATCTAGCACACATGCATGCACTAAGCATAATATCGGGCCTAGATGCGCACAAATAAAGTAGAGAGCCAATCATGGAATGATATACCTTTGTATCCATGATTTTCCCTTCATCATTAAGATCAAGATGTCCATTTCTTGGCATGGGAGTTTTGATAAGCTTGGCATTCACCATGTCAAACCTTTTGATCATATCATGGATATACTTTGTTTGGCTAATGAAAGTTCCATCCTTCACTTGCTTGATTTGAAATCTGAGAAAGAACTTCAATTCACCCATCATGGACATCTCAAATCTCTTCATCATGATCCTACTAAATTCCTCACAGAAAGTAGGATTAGTACTACCAAATATTATGTCATCGACATATATTTGGCACACAAAGATATCTTTACCAACTTTGTGAGTGAAAAGAATAGGATCGGCTTTGCCTATTTCAAAGCCTTGTTTAAGCAAGAATTCCTTAAGGCATTCATACCATGCTCTTGGTGCTTGCTTAAGCCCATAGAGCGCCTTTTGGAGTTTATAAACATGGTTGGGGAACTTGGGATCTACAAAGCCTAGTGGTTGCTCAACATAGACAAGTTCTTGAATAGGACCATTGAGGAATGCACTCTTCATGTCCATTTGATATAGCTTGAAATTATGATGAGCGGCATAGGCTAGAAGCATTCAGATTGCTTCAAGCCTTGCCACCGGTGCATATGTTTCTTCAAAGTCCATGCCCTCTACTTGAGTGAAACCTTGAGCAACCAATCTTGCCTTGTTCCTTGTCACCACGCCATTCTCATCTTGCTTGTTGTGAAAGACCCACTTGGTGCCAATGATATTGGTATTGGGTCTCTCCATCATGGTCCACACTTGATTTATTTCGAAATTGTTGAGCTCATCTTGCATGGCCATCACCCAATCTAGATCACCGAGTGCTTGCTCTACCATAAGAGGCTCCAAAGAGGAAACAAATGAGTAATATTGACAAAAACTTGCTAAGTGAGAATGGGTTGTTACCGCCTTTCGAAGACTCCTAAGGATATTATCAACAGGATGATCCCGTTGTATTGTTAGTCTTAGCCTTGCATGGTCAATGGCCTCTTGTTCATCTCCTGGTTCTTCATCTTCTTCTTGTTCAAAGATGTGCTATAGATTTTGTCCATGGACTAGAGTCGAATCAGCTACTACTGGCTGAACAGGTGCGGCACTACTGCTCTTAGGCCCTGCACTATCGCGTGTTGGAGTTGCAGTGGGTGTCTGTTGCTGTTCAGCATTAGGTACGTCAGTGAAAATTGGTGTAGCAGCAACTTGAGGAACCTCCACTTCAGTAGCCTCATCTTCTTGTGGTCTAATATCACTAATAGCCAATTGTTTGATTGCTTCACAAGGTGGATCATCCTTTCCTATAATACTTGAATCAACTTGCTCCACTTGAGAGCCATTAGATTCATCAAATGTCACATCTATCGCAATTTCAACTCTCCCAAAGGTTTTGTTGAAAACACGGTAGGCGTGGTTATTTGATCCATAACCAAGAAGAAACCTTCATCAACTTTAGGTGCAAACTTAGAGGTTTTGGGTTTCTTGTTAAGTATGAAACATTTACACCCAAAACTCTACAGTAAGACACCTTAGGTTTGTTACCGGTTAGAAGCTCATATGAAGTTTTCTTCAACTTCTTGTGTAAGTTGAGGCGATTGATGGCATGGTAAGCGATGTTGACGGCATCACACCAAAAGATGTCTGGCGTCTTGTACTCATCTAGCATTGTCCTTGCCATGTCAATTAGTGTTCGGTTCTTCCTCTCTACTACTCCATTTTGTTGAGGGGCGTATGGAGTTGAAAACTCATGCTTGATGCCCTCTTCATCAGGAAATCCTCAACTAGAGTGTTCTTGAATTTGGTCCAATTGTCGCTTCTCACTTTATTGATTGGTAGACCAAACTCCTTTTGTGCTCTTCTAACAAATGTCTTCACCTTTTCTTGAATTTGGCACTTGTCATATAATAAAAATATCCAAGTGAAATGGGAATAGTCATCAACAATAACAAGACCATATTTGTTAACCTCGAGGCTTAAGTAGGCAATCGGTCCAAAGAGGTCCATAAGTATTAGCTCCAATGGTTGCTTGGTGGTCATGATGCTCTTTGGTGGGTGAGGTATGCCAACTTGCTTTCCAGCTTGACAAGCGCTACAAATCCTATCTTTCTCAAAGTGAACATTTGTTAGTCCAAGGATGTGTTCATCTTTTAGAAGTTTGGTCAAGTTCCTCATCCCAACATGAGCTAGTTAGCGATGCCAAAGCCAACCCATGCTAGATTTTGCCACTAAACAAGTCTCAAGCTTAGCTTTACTTTTGTTGAAATCAACTAGGTAAAGCTTGTTCTTTAATCGACCCATAAAAACAATAGAGGAATCCTCCCTTCTAAAGACTTCCACACCTTTATCCATAAAGAGACAATTGTAGCCCATCTCACACAATTGAGAAACAAACAACAAATTGTAACTTAACGAATCAACATGTAATACATTTGTAATTGAATGCTCAAGAGTTATAGCAACTTTACCGAGACTAATCACATCCCCCTTT
The DNA here is from genome assembly GCF_019320115.1 of Miscanthus floridulus. Classification (NCBI taxonomy): domain Eukaryota; kingdom Viridiplantae; phylum Streptophyta; class Magnoliopsida; order Poales; family Poaceae; genus Miscanthus; species Miscanthus floridulus. The sequence goes on from NC_089595.1 coordinate 64,707,213, forward strand.
GAATTGTCTCCAAAGACAATATTATCATTTGAATGTGTTATCAGGGAATATGATGAAAACATACTGCTTTCTCTGGTCATATGATTTGTGCATCCATTATCAAGCACCTAACTTGATCCACCGGAGGAGTATGCCTACAAAACAGATTTAGTTGCTTGACTTAGGTCCCCAACTTGATTTGGGGCCTCGCATGTCAGTCACAAGAAACTTAGGAACCCATATAGAAGTATTTCTATATATGTTTGTTTCCTTTCCAACATATTTGGCAACCACTTTTCCACTACTATTGTTCTTCAAAACAAAGCATGATGTCAAGCTTTGTCGAGGTGCTTGGGTCTTCGGTTGGTAGGCATACTTGTTCTTGGTGCCCCATATTGATTCTTTAGGCTTCTGAAAAACCAGTTTTTGCTAGAACACCTTCTTCATGGGCTTTATCTGATCAAGAACAGAATTAGTAGCCTTCCCATTTTTGCAGGGTGCAGCACTGCTACCCTTCACCGTGGCACTGCCACTTTGGGGCACTGCTGCTCGGGGATGCTGCATTGCCACGGTCTGTGCAGGCTGCTCTACATCAATTCTACCCTTCCTCTCAAACTGCACACATTCATAGCCATTCACTATCCTTCTTCCATTTGTCTTGGCTCCTTTTGGGTGGCCCAGCCCATGCTTGATTGAGGGGTGCCTTCCTTGCTTGAATTGTGACCCATTTGATTCATCCTTCTTCTTGTCATTGGATTGGGCCTTACCCATGCACCCTTTTCCAATGATTTCATTGAGCATAGCAATCTCCTTTTTCATAGCCTCCATGTTTAGTGGAATAGGCATTCGAACCAAGATTATAACATTTTCCACAACCTAGACTAGTGGAGGGAGTTGAGGCTTCCTTTGCCTTATAGGGATGTGAGTTGCTTTCCCAAAGAATGCCATATTGTAGCTCAAGTTCTTTGTGCTTTTCATCCAAGTCACAATACTTTTTCTTGAGTGCATTATTTGCTTTCTTTGTGATAGCATGTTCCTCTTGCTCTTTCGCCAAAGCCTTATGCAAGGATTCCACCTCACTTCTCTCTAATGCAAGAACTTCCTTGCTAGCAATGTAGAGATTCTCTTGTTGGATAAGAGTTTCATCTCTAGATTCTAGCTCAGCTTTGACACTCTCTAACTCCATTAGTTTAGTGATGAACAATTTGGTCTTTCCATCTAAATTTTTAGTTATCATGTTTATTTCTTCATCACTAGATTCATCATCACTAGAGCTATCACTAATATCACTACTAGAGATATCATTAGGAGGTGGAGGTGGAGACTTAGATTTTGGTTTTACCTTCTCACCCTTTGCCATGAGACAAATGTGAGGGAGTAGTAGTCATCATAGAACATGTTGTTGAAGAGCCTTGGTGTAGGGGATGACTTGTGAATAGCAATGGTTGCAACCTTCTCATCCTCTTCACTTGTGCTCTCTCTAGTTGAATCACATTCATGTCCAATGTGAGCCTCTCCCATGTACTTCTTGCTCTTTCTATGGTCGGTCTTGTCCTCTTTCTTGTCCTTCTTATACTTGTTGTCTTTGATCTCATATGGACACTTGGCAATGAAGTGATCGGTGCTACCACAATTGTAGCATGTCCTCTTCTTCATGTTTGGAAACTTCCTCTTCACTACCTTGTAGCCTTGCTTCTTTAGCCCCTTTTAAAATCTCTTCATAAAGATAGCAACATCATCCACCTTCTCATATTGATCATCATCATTTTCACTCTCACTTGAGGATGATGTAGTCTCTACTTGCTCTTGGACTTGCTTGCTTGCTTTGGGCTTGCTTATTGATCTTGGACTTGCTTGTAGAGCCATGCTTGCTTGATTTGTTGGCCTTGAGAGCTACATCCTTGATCTTTATGCCATCTAGCTTTGCTTGCAACTCACCAAGCCTTTTCCTCTTATTTGCTTCTTCTCTTTGCATGTCAAATGTCAAGATCCTCCCAAGTACATCATTTGGTGTGAAGCACTCAAACTTCTTCTTGTCTCCAATTAGAGTCACTATAGTCTTATTTCTAGGTGAGTAAGCTTCCAACATGATCTTCACAACCTTATGATCATCTAGCTCATCACAACCATAGCCTCTACTCTTGACCACCATAGTCATCAATCTATCAAACATCTCTTGTGGCCCTTCTCCATCCATGATTACAAACCGGTTAAACTTTGCCATTGATAAATCAATTCTTGCCTTCCTCACTTTGTCAACCCCTTCATGTGCATGGTGCAAAGTGTCCCATATTTGCTTGGCAACATCAACAGTAATGACTCTATTGTATTCATCACCATCCAAAGCACTAAGCAACACACTTGTGGCTTGACCATTGAGATGAATAATTCTCATTTCATCTAGTGTTGGATTCTTGGGATCAACTGGTGGCTCGAATCCATTGCAAACAACCTCCCAAATGCTGGGTTCAATACCTATAAGATAGGCTCTCATCAAGTGCTTCCACTTGGCAAAGTTAGTCCCATAAAAAATGAGGTAAGTTCCCCGTGGGCACATTGATGAAAGACTTCCGATCAAGGTTAGTCATAGGCATAGAGGAATAGTTAAAGGATACGGCGGCATATTTGTGGTTGGAGTCGACTTTGCCTTTTCCTTTATTTTCCATCTTGCCTCCTTTTTCGCACTTGGTAGGACTCATCATCATCTCCATCTTTGAAACTACTTGAGATGTCACTTGATGATGCATTAGTTGCCTTCTCTTCTTCCTCCTTCTTCCTTGCTTCTCTTCTTTTTTTCTTGCTTCTCTGTTGAGCTTTCTTTCTTCTTTTCTTTGCTTCTTGTCTTCAAGCTTTTGCTGCTCCTTCTTTTCTCTTGGTTCTCTTTTTGCCTTTCTAGCTTCCTTCCTTTTTCTTCTTTCTTCATCATTGTGAGCTTTCTCGGCATTGGTAGCCTCAAGATATGGAAGTGTGGTATTACTTGCTGTAGAAGCACTTAGCTAACTGCTATCGATGTCATGCAGCTCAACTCGCTCCAGATCAACATCCACTGGCTTCACACCATGAGTTCCTCCTTCGAGCTCCATACCTCACATAGTGAAGCGCACATGAGGTAACCTACTCTGATACCACTTGTAGGATCTCTGGTTAGCCTAGAGGGGGTGAATAGGCCTGTTAAAACAAACACTTCAACTTTTGTTAAATTCAACCTATGGCACTATCTCTCTATGCCCATGGCAGTACTGCTCTGCGGCACTACCAAGCCAGAATAGTGGCACTGCCATACCTGCAGACAACTTTGAGGCACAATTCAAAAACTATGAATGGTAACTTGGATCAGAGAAATTATTGAGCTTCTTGCAGGTATATGTAACATAGATCGATAGCTGGAAGTGGTAAGAACACCACACACAAGTAGATTGGCCACAAAGCCTATAAATCACCTCAACAACAATATGAAATGCAAGTGAAGTAACTTAAGCACAAGGTGACATAGGGATTTATCCTGTGGTTTAGCTCACCACAAAGGCTTGTCTAAGTCCACGTTATTGAGGTTAGCCACTAAGGCTTATGGCTTTGCAACCCTTCCTCATTCTCAAGTCAAGAGACTAAACTCTCGAGGTGAGGGGTGAGTTTACTAGCTTCAAGAGATGGTTACAAACCTCCTAGGGCTACCACAAAAGTTGGCAAGCTCCATGGGCGATGCTCTAGCCGGCTAAGAGCAAAGCTCTAAGAGTAACAAACACAACCACCGGCCAAAACATGAACCAAGTGATCTTTTGAGTTGGGGAATCAGAGGATCTGCTCCCTAATCAAGTTTGGGACCTTTTTCTCTCAAGGATTGATGGGGAAATCAATGGAGAAGCTTGGGAGCTCAAGGTCACCAATGGAGGAGAGAGAGATGAGCACTCTGCTATGTCTGCTCGAACTGAACGGTTTTTGGGAAAGAAGAGAGAGATGTTGGAGGGGATGGGAAAAGGTATAAATACACCCAGCCCCCAATGGTCACTTAAGTCATGGTAGTGCTGCGGCTCAAGTGCGGTAGTGCTGCTCAGCGGTAGTGCCTCTCTTCGGGTGTGGTGCGGCACTACCACACTAGGCAAGACAGCAAGGGTAGGAATGTAGTGCTGGCTATGTTGGCTGAGCAACCGAGGATGTAAGTGAAATATAGAGCACTTAGTAGCACATTTTAGCTTGAGGATTGTGTCCCCCTTTATGGCACATTTTAGCAAATTCAAAATATAAAAGAATTTAGACCTTCTTTTGAGTTGATGCCGTCAACACTTGAAATTGGGGACTCCTCGGTCTTGTATAACATCCTTGATTATAGGTTCCCTACTTATGAACTCGATAAATCTCAATAGTCATCAAATTGCGTAGTCATTATCACCAAAACCCACAATTAGGGCGTGATTGCACTTTCACTCTTAGGTTCTTGGGTGGAAGTCTTGGGGTTCATGCCTAGATATTGGGTTGAGATCTTCATACATGTGCTAGGTACTCCTAGTTTAGTTTAGGTGGGTAACTATTGGCATTTCTTAATGTCGCTACTAAAAACAAGGTTTTGAATTTAATTTCTAGTAACGATGCCAAAAATGCTTATTGGTATTTATTTGTGACTTGAAAGAATAAATTTATGAATGAAAAGGATCTGCAAGCGCACATATAATATACCATTGTAGCATTTCACCCAAGAGTATTCCAGGTATCGTTATTTATATTTTTACCACAGGGAAGGACGAGTAGTTGGAATATATTGATAACTCATACACATGATGGAGAAATAAACCATAACCAAATTTCTACTCACTACAGGGGTAAGTCAAGAGATAAAAGTATATGAATGGTAAGTAATAACTAATCATTGATCACTCAGACTACTCCTTTCTATGGCATTAGCATGGCTAAGTAGAATATTAGAGGAATAATTCCTAAGTCATTCTTAATTACAAGTCAAAGCATATGTTGATTAGTGCAAATACACCTAGTAGTCATGGCTAAGATCAACTTCAGATCTACACATAAGGGATATTACTAAGGAAGATTAAGAATAGAGCTTGTCTTCCTTCATAACTAGATCCTACTTGTCCTATATTTGGGGAGTGGACTACAAAGGACTCAATGGGAGTGTCACATCCATAATCTACCACATGGCCTGAAATATAGGGTGCATCCATAGGTACAAAGCATATAAGCACCATGCTTACAGAATGTCGACCACTCACCTCATGTACACCTGAGCAAGCGCTATATGAACTTATGCTTGAACATGATGACAATCTAGCTATACTAAGTACATAATCAAAGTAGACAATGAACATTATAACTAGGAACAAGAATGATATGAAGAACATTGTCTTAACAATTATAGCAAACATATAAAAGTAATGAGAGATACAAATGAGAGAGGGGTACAAAGACTATACCAAGCCACGCTCTTGTCAATATCGGGAATCCAAGCAAAGCTTGCCTCTCTCTAGACCTAGCCTAGCTAGCTATGCCCTAGAGTATGATGGAGCTCTAAGGATGATTAGGGTTTTTGTCTTCTCGACTAACTTGATCAGGGTTTGATGCCTCAGGGGGGTGGCAGGGGATGGTATATATAGGCTAGAGCATCAATCCTAAGCCCTTAGATCAAACTGACTTGAATGGATAGCGTAGATGTAGTCTAGGAGGTGATGGAGAACTGACATAATGAGACAGAGGCTGACAGGTGGGCTAGGGGGCCTACCAGCCCCACCTAGTGGCCTCTTGCCCTCCACCGTAGTGTGGTGTCCTCTAGAACCTTCTAGAGTTGTTTATGCCATAATTAAGCGTGATTAACTCTGACATCTAGGTCCACCTTGACTATTTTCTGAATAAACCCTACAGAAAACATAGATTCACCATAACTTATGGAATTTGTTATTTAAACTCCTAAACCTATGTTGGTGATTACTTTCGTGCCCTTATATATATGTTATATTGACGGTTTATAATGATTGTTAACTACCATCAACAAACTCCCCCAAGCTTAACCTTTCCTCATCCCTAAGTAATGCTAAACTCAGTAAATGGATCAAGAGTTGCTTCGATGTTTTCACTCCTCAAAAGAACACATGCGTTCAAACAAGAATTCTCCTTTGGATTAGAATAAACCGATCTAACTTTCAAACTTACCCATATTACCTTCAACCATGGGGCTTCTTAGCCTTCACTTGAGTCTTGAGCAATTGAAAGACAGAACGATCAAGTCAAGCACTATGTCTCAAGTTCTTTGCTCAACCATTATTCCAGAGGTTTTATAGGTTTTCAAAATAAAACTCAGAGCTTCCGTTGTATGACACACTCAAGTCTCTCAATATATGTGGCATTTATGGATCCTCACTAAGGCAATAGTAATATTATGCCTTTCTTCCCCTACAACTAAGGCTTATATGGAGCTCATAGGAGTGGAGAAAGCATGAAAGAACATACTTGCAATACATATATTGTAAAGTCAAACCTCGGATCCAAAGAGAGTTAAGTCATACAATCAAATCAAGATGTGCATGTGTGTGGATGTATATGGTGACTAACCTAATTTTACTATGCTCCTTGAAAACATATCTGTCTTTTGAAATTTAGAAACAACCACTAGTAGGAATATCCACTTCTATGACGATTAGCTTTCGTCACTGAATGAGCCAAATTAGTCATAATTTTAGTTTTATGACGAAAACTGATTCGTCATAGAAGTCGCGTCACACTTGAAATTCTATGATAATTTTTGCAAAATGTCATAGAAGTGGCATGATCGTTGATGAAAATAGAACGTCATAGAACTATTTTGGCATGCGTGGCAGGGGGGCTGCCATGTTGGTGGGTGCTTCCAATGGAGATGCTTTCCATGTGTACATGTTATAGCCGGTTGCATTGGAGATGGTTTGGGTATGTGTCACCTTCTTATTGCACAACATGGCCATCTCTGGTTCTTGCATGTTTTAGGTTCTTATATGACCACGTGTCATGTTCTTGTTGTTCCACATGTTAGTTTTCTATGGGCACACGTGTCGTGTTGCAGTTGGATCACGTGTCACTTCTTCATTGGACCATGAAGCGTATTTTTGTTGGTCCACGTGGCCATTTCTTATTCAACCATGTGTCATGGCACTTTCTGTCCATGTTTTGTATTTTTATTCGGCCACGTGGATTGATGACATCCTTCCACATGTCAGATTTTTAATAGCCCACATGTCATGCTCTGGCTATTTCACGTGTCATGCACTGGTTCCTCCACATGTCGCTTTTTTATTTAATCATGTGGCCTATCCTGGTTCTACCATGTGGAGTACAATCAATTCATCATAGAAGAAATTCGAGATCATCACTACTGCATAGATTGACTACATAACAATTTAGCCTAGCAATCAAATAACCATAATTAACATTTCACACGTCAATAGTGAACCACTAACAGAGTGTCACAACATCAAACCATCATATGCGTCCACACAACAGACCACAAATGTTCACCGTATCAAGCCATAAGATTATAGACAAAGAGTTAATTATCAAGAGAGCTTAAGCGCAAGACTAGCTCACTGAGCCTATTATACTCCTCCTATTGCTGTTGCTTGAATTCCTCAAGCTCCCTTTTAGCCTTTTCTGTCCTCACCTTTAGTTCATCCACTAGTTCCATGAGCTCAGATGTACTTTCCTATTCACCAGCAAGCTGCTCCTGAAGTGTCATCTATGTTGATGTCTCTGCTCTAGTGGAGCTTCTTAGGATACCAGCATTCTTCAAAAAAGGTTTTTGCTGCTTGCATGGGAGGGGCACTTGCCCTGGTAGAGGAAGAGAACCTTGGAAACAACATCAACACTAGTCATTGGTTGCTGCCCATCAGTAACAGGTTTTGCTTGCATAACTTCCATAGCTTCCTGTGAAATTCAATCAGTAAAACATTAGGTTACAGATAGTGGAAGAGGACTTCAACTAAAAACCCAAGAGATTAATTTATAATAAGTAATGCATAGGACTTCCTCAAACAACTATTGATAGAGTTACATAAGCACAATGCATAGGTCTTTTGTAGCCACTGCCGATAGAGATTACATAAGCACAATGTACATGTACCATATTGAATGTGTAAAATTGCAACTACAAAATTAAATGATGTTGCCACATTAGGCTCCTACTGTGTTTCCTTCTTTTATGGCAATGGGTTCAGTAGATTTCAAGGAAAGCAAATGAAGATACTTACTACTGCTGCTCTTGCAACATCGCTCACGCCCTTTTTCATACTAGTATGGAAGTCCTTGAAGACTTCCACATCATTAACATCTTCATTAGGTCAACTATGTTGTTCAAGTCCTGGATCATCATGTTGTTCATCAAGTCCTTGATCCTATTCTGCGGCCTTCCTCTTATTCTCCTTCTATTCACATTTCACATGAGTTTCTATTTATATATATATACAAAGGCAAGAGTAATAATAAAACACAACCATCACTTACAAATGTTTCTAGCTGGACAACATAGGAGTGAGATCCTATAGACTGGTGGTACTTCACTTTTGCATGGTTTCACTTGTTTGTCTTAGATGTTTCCTATAGCTTCATTTGTGTTAGACTGCAGCACAAATAGACCATAGCAAGACTAGATAGGAAATCGATGGGTTCACACACACCTTGTTCTTAGCACTAGACCAAGTCTCAACAAGTTCACACCATTGTGCATCGCTCATGCATAGGACAGGAGAGGTCATACGGATCTAATTAGTAGGGACGCCATTGAAGTAGGTTTGCTTCAAAATGTAGCGTGCCTCCCGTACCCCACACTACAATGCATTCCAACAAGATTCTTGTGTTGGTGGGTGAGCCTTGTCAATGTCCAGCCTTGATTGCACACAGTAGTGTGAATGAAAAGTAAATCTGTTAAAGTTGCTCAAAGTAGAGTTGAATGTCATGAGAGGATACCCATACATACAATTAGCCTCTCCACAAAATTCCTATAATGGATGACACCGGAGGACTTCTTGTAATGTTTCCAATGTGTCAAAATTGGTATTTGATGCCTGACTACTAAACCTGCCTCTGAGGCAAACTTGGCAATTTGCGCTGGATCATATGGCCTTCTGTTCGCCTTAGCAACAGAGATGGGCATCCTCAATCCTCCCATTGATTTTCTTATTTTGTCAAGCAAAATTCCATGAGTTCGAGGCATCGGGTTCCTCACACTTCTCATCAATGGTACTACAAAGTTTTCATACATTTAGATTGTTAGAAAAGTAACATGGATATCAAATAGCTAGTGCAAATTGATTGGTAGACATCTGTATGGTAATACCAACCTAGGCAACTTTCATTGTTCCGCGGGTGGGTGGAGATGAGAGTTTGCTTAGAGGGCTCCTCTTCGGCATGGCTATCATCATCTAGCCATCGGCAGTCTCTCACAGGCCTAGGTAGCTCGGAGGGCTCCTCTTCAGCATGGCTATCATCATCTAGCCATGGGTAGTCTCTCATAGGGTTAGGTAGCTTAGAGGGCTCCTCTTCAGCATGGCTATCATCATCTAGCCGTGGCCACTCTCTTATAGGGCTAGGTAGGGAGCTATCTCGATAAATGTCTCTAGTCAATTCATGAAGTTTGAGTTGATCCCTAGGTACAAGTGTCTGTCATGATGGAGAATTATGTTCACCTATGGCTGATACCTCCACCCTTTTGCCAGCGATAGCCCTCCGAGTATGAACTCCATGAGCAAACTCTCCTAGTCATGTTGAATTCACTCGCTTGGAGTGCCTTCATCTAGGACTCATGGCAGTGCTACCTTTTGTTCTGCTGCCAGAGCATCCTCTACGGCTCCTTCGACCCAAACACTAAAATTGGAGGTACAAACTTTAGCAGCAAGCATGTACAAATTGCAATGCTAATCAAATAGTAAAGCATTGCATTGCTGTTGGTGTTTCTTAGCGTAAGCAGAGGGATCCATAAGCGCACAGATACAACGTTGTAGCACTTCACCTGGAGATATTTAGGGTATCATATTTTCCATAGGGAACGGAGGTACTCTTCTAGCTAGTTCATCCAAGGATAACACAAGGGTAGAATTAGCAGAGGTTGAATTGGATTCCTATGGTTTTAGGGTCTAAGGATACATAAACATGACTCTTACTTGCTCACTTCAAGCGCTAGCTTACACCTGGTCTACCAAGTGATATTGGCCTTTGCTCTACATCAAACTCGTATATGGGGGAATATGAGGGATGGATAGGGCTGTCACCACAGTCACCTACCCCTCAACCTTGGGGAATGAAGCAAATGAAGATAACTTCTAGCCTAGACACCACGTCTATGCTACTAACTATTACTCTATCATGCATGCAAGGGTTATCCATCTCTTTCAGGGCCCTTCTACTAGAGCATCCACCATAGGGACGGACGATGAACCCATAAACAAGTAATAGTATAGCTTAACTAGTCAAAGACTTTATACCAAAGGAATCATGAATACTTACTAAGCGGGAAACCCCATTAAGGTACAAGGCGGAGAAACACCGACAAGCCCGGCTCTTCCCCGAACTCTTCCTCACATCTCTCCCTTGCAACTCTAGCTAGCTACTAGGGCCTAAGCCCTTGGAGTGTTGCTCAAAAGTGGAGAAGCTCTTTGCCTTGTTGTGGTGTGTAATGAGGAGGGGGTGGCCTCCCTTTTATAGGTTGAGGAGAGGGAATGTCCCATGGCATATTCCCTTGATTCCTTCCTATCTTGGGCAAACCACCATTCTCTAGACCAATTCCTCCGTGAATACCTATTCCACCAACATTTTAGAGGCGGTGGGAGACCACCGACCAAAATTTGGGCCGAACGGAGCTAGTGGGGGGTCGGCCACCCCCGGGGCTTGTTCACCCCAAATGAACTCTGATTGAGCCCAATTTTGGTGGGTGTCTTCTTGTGGGCTTCTTGATTGGGCCTATGAAGTTTGACATGATTTGGAGGTGGTTTGCTTAGGTTTTGGCCTTTTTACTCTGTGTGACTGGGCCCTGATTTGCATGGTAACTGGGCCTTCTGTCCTTGGGCTCATGATGGGTGATGTTACGCTTTGTCTTATTGCACCTTTTTGAATGTATTTTCTACGTATTCCATGAATGTCCTTCTGCAAATGGTTAAACACCAAAACTTATGGAAATTATTAGTTCCAAAGCCCTATGCCTAAGCTTGGTGTTATTTTAGTAGTTTTATATGAAAATTGGTGGTTAGAAATGTGAGTTAAGCACCACCAACAAGCTCCCCCCACACTTTCCCCTTTGCTTGTCCTCGAGCAAAGTTTAGAGATAAAAGTAATCATGAGCATAACATCATAAGATATATGGCTTACATAAAAGTTATTCCAACACATTCCTTACACAAGTGGGATATGTGGCTTTAGCTAACATGTTTCCTTGGGTTGTTGAAAAGCGGAATAGTTCTTGAAACAAAGTCCTCTTCCCAATTTCACATCTTAGCAACTTGTCATTTTGGAAGTTTTTCTCAAGAAAAAGCATAGTTCACTTTATACTCCTCAAATGGCACTATCAAATCATTTAATGGTGTATAAATCCTTACCGAGGCATAGTAATGTTTTGCCTTCTTTTGTTTTCTCCTATCTCTAAAAAGGTTTATGTGAGGCTTTAGGTAGGGATAAACAATATAGCATACTTGTATTCCATACTCTTAGATCAAGATGTGCTTGTGTGGAAAAAGGGAAACTAAAACTATACTCCTTTTGTAGATATGATTTCTCTATAACTTATTATTTTGAAACATGGCTATCTCTCTCTCTCTTTTTTCAATATATGAGCCTTCATGTGTGCATCATTTTTTTCTTTTGTACTTGGACCTTCATGTGTCCATATTTTTTCAAGCTTTTTTGAATAGCCCATGTTTCTTCTTCTAAACCACATATTTAGAGAGAGATCTTTATATTTTTAGAACATGGAGTATTTCCCTAATAAATAGATTTTTGTCCACCCCAGTGTAGGAGCAGAATTTTTAGTGGATCTAGATGGAATCATGTTTTTGTGTGCTCCCAGTGTTGGAGCAGCATGTGTACGTGGAGTGTACGTGATCTTGATCTTGGGAGCATGATAAATCTCTCAATAGGGGTCAACAAGACTTGACCAAACTCAACACAATAACAAGCAGCTTATGTACAAGTCTTGAATTTTGCAAGATATCATATTTGGCTTTGATAGGAATTGCTCACCAATTGAGGAGTATGTGGTACTATGGTTTTATATTTTTAGCAAAACAAATTCTCCATGTACTTTGAATAGAAATGGTAGGATTTCTAAGCTAGAACTATATCACACCTCACAACAACTTAGTCAACATGATTGTCCTATTAGAATATTTTCCCACAAGCATAAGTGTATGTATATGGAACAAACTTTATGCATGCTTCTATCTTAGAGATGTTATGAACATGTCACTTTTTCACAAAGTTTAGACAAAGTGTGGCTTGTAAGATTGCATAGAGGCATTTGTTGGTTTATTGAGTTTAATTTTAGTGATTAAGATTATGTCTGTTTAAACTCAAATTTAGAGGGAGCTAAGGGTAGTGTTGCACAAACCATCGTTGAAGAAAATGGAGCTATAGGGAGTTAGAGATGGATTGACTAAACCAAAGGTTCAACCAATCCTCTCTAGAGCCATTTGTTCTATCCCTTTGCATGATGGATCGTTTAGGTTTGTGCAGTGGCTGGTGGGAGATCACGAACGTGTGCGTGTCGTGCTTGAGGGATCTCCCCCACACTTGTTTTTTTGTACCTATTTTATTTAACAAAAAAGAAACAACAGTGAAAACAAGCAAGGGCTCTCCAGGTATGAAAATCGGGGAGCTTAAATCATTTTATTATTATTATTGTTTATTAAATATTGTATATATATATATATTTTTAGTGTTCACCTAACTTATTATTATTATATTTTTTTAGTTTTAACTCAAGCAAGGCTAAAGTGAGGATTCCAATGTAAGAATTAGCCTTGATTCATCCCCACACTAGATTACTTCTACTATTTATAAAAGTAATACTCTAAGTTCATTAACCAAAATTTAATGCCATGCCAAGTTTTGATTAAAGAAGGCTATTTTAACCTAAGCACCATGCTTAATTTAAAAAACCTATGGGTGTATTGATCAAATACACCCAAACCAGAGTATATGACATAAACAACAGAAAGCATGATTTTGCATGATCAAGATATAGCATGAGCTAAAGAAGTTGGTGAACATTTAGTTTGTTTTTTATCATTATTATCTTTCTGTTTTTTATATAGCAAGATACAGCTAACATCGTCATCATCATTTTTGTGCATGGAACTTTTGGGATTCTCACCATCCTCCTCCACACTTGGACTTTTGTGTAAAAGTCAAATGTGTAATGTCAGGGTCTCTTTTTTGAGTGTGTTTCATCATCAAAGATCATCAAGGTATGTAGTCAATGCAGCTCTCATGTTTTCAGGCATTGTATGTCCCCTATTCTTCTTGATCTTAACCTGAAAGGGTTAACACACAAGAATACCCAAAGGTGCATACTAACTTGATAACATGTTCTTGCTTTTTATTAATAAGAAAGTTGTTTTGTTATATTAATCATATAGATATATTTTTTATGATAATCCAGGGTATCTCCCGGCAGTGCTTGATTTATGGTCTTAAGCTCGACCATAGGAACTTCGTCTTGTAGCTATCATTGGTGGTGAAGTTCCTAGCTTCACCACAAAGGATTGAGTATTTTTGTTCGAGCTGCAAGGTTAGTACCATAGTGCAACCGTGGGATTTGCAGTATTTATGATACATGAAGGCATCAACAACCATCCTCTTAAAATGTTTGGAGACAAGGATCAAGAGGTGGTTCTGATCCTCATGGAAGCATGTGGCACTAAGTAAAATGTCCATGGCACACAAGTTTTGTTCTCAAGAAATACATTGGGCGAATGTAGACCATTATTGAAAATAGCATTTGGATGGCCAGAGGGACATTGCTTAAGCTCGAGCAAGGGTGATGATGGAATGAACGGGGTTACGAATTTCACCTCCTCAAACGGGTCATTGTTGGGATGATGCTCTGCCATTGGGATATCTAAGTGTGTGGCAAAAGCAATTTTCCCAAACTCTTTGCTAAGGCTCCCATGGGGAGTTTTTTCTTGAAAAAGATTTTCAAGAGGGTAGCCTATGAGAAGCTCAAATTCAAGGATGGCAAAGATGTGGAAATCTATGTGAACCTCGATTTTGTTAATTTCAATTGGCACGTCCCTTATGATCCCACAACACTCAAAAATGAGTCCCGAGGGACTTTTGAAAAGTTTGTTGGTCGGGATTAGCGACATGTTGCCCAAAAGATTTTTTTGCTACAAATTATGACATAATGCTAGTCCTAACTGTGGGATTTGTACAGGGCTTGTATGTTTGTTCCCCTTAATGAACAAGGCATGGTCATGGAAGGTGAAAGAATATGAATTGCTTTGGAAGAATGTTTCAGTTCTAACAACCATTCCTTCGATGGTTCTATTTTAGGGGAAACTTCCTTAGAAAGGCGTGAAAGCTTTTTGTACCCATAGTATTTCAAGGTTTTGCCATAATCCCCAAATTCGATAGGGAACTCTGAAGGATGAATTAATCTTTCCTTCGATATTTGTGGTTCGGGTGAGGGCTCACAAGTTGAATCTAAGGATGGTATAGGTTTGGATTCGACTGGTGAGGACTCCTCAACACTCGACGTAACTTTTTCCTAGAGGGATTTAATTCTTATGACAGAAGAAGAGTGTTTGTCTATGAAATGTTCAAGGAATTCTACTTGTTCCGTCATAGTCTTGTGTAAAATGACCTCCAGCAGTCACGTCTAGGTTAGCACCCATGTCAATACCCAAACCAAAGAGTCATGGCAATATGCTGTTGGGTAAAGAAAAGTCTAGGCCGGTGTGTATTAACGCTAAAACCTGGCCCATGCTACACCTATTGACTCCTTCTTGCGCTGCTCAAAGTCAAGGATTGCCCTTGGTAGAGAGTCAATACGGAACATAGGAAAGAATGCAAGGTGAAACTTGTCTTTAAGTTCATCCCAGACCTCATTAGTACTTTCTACGACATATGTGTACCATTGCTTCGACTTCCATGTGAGAGAGAAGGAAAGCAATTTCCACTTCAGAGTTTCCTTTGTCATGCTCAAGATGCTTAGGCATGAACACATCTCCTCGAACTCATGCAGGTGATGGCAGGGGTTTTCATTATAGTGCCCTGAGAAGGGTTGTCACGAACCATGGCTATTAAGCTAGGGTGGAGTTCATAGCTAGATGAACGGGTGGTTTTGGAAAGTGGTGGCTCGGAAAACACGCCCTTTGAAGTGGACCAGTATTGGATAGGAGTGGTTTTCATGGTGAATTTTTTTTTGTGTTTTTTTATAAAAAGAAAAGATACAGATACAAGGACGAGCTAGGTTCAAAAGAAATACAACAATTGTTCCTCGACAACAGCGCCAAAAATGCTTGTTGGTGTTTCTTAGCATAAGTAGAGGGATCCGCAAGCGCACGGATACACTGTTGTAGCACTTCACTTGAAGATATTTAGGGTATCATATTTTCCATAGGGAATGGAGGAACTCTTCTAGCTATTTCATCCAAGGAAAGCACAAGGGTAGAACTAGCAGAGGTTGAAATGGATTCCTATGGTTTTATGGTCTAAGGATAGATAAACATGACTCCTACTTGCTCACTTCAGGCACCGGCTTACACCTGGTTACCACCAAGCGACACCGGCCTTCGCTCTACGTCAAACCCAGACATGGGGAAGTACGAGGGATGGATAGGGTTGTCACCACCTGCCGCCTACCCCTCAACCATGGGGAACGAAGCAAACGAAGATAGCTTCTAGCCTAGACACCATGCCTACGCTATCAACTATTACTCTAGCGTGCATGCAAGGGTTATCTGTCTCTATCAGGGCCCTTCTACTAGAGCATCCGCCATAGGGACAAACGATGAACTCATAAACAAGTAAGAGTATAGCTTAACTAGTCAAAGACTTTATACCAAAGGAATCATGAATACTCACTTAGCAGAAAAACCCATTGAGGCACAAGTATCCTTTGAGTTACAAGGCGGGGAGACACCGACAAGCCCGACTCTTCCCCGAACTCTCCATTACATCTCTCCCTTGCAACTCTAGCTAGCTACTAGGGCCTAAGCCCTTGGAGTGTTGGTCAAAAGTGGAGAAACTCTTTGCCTTGTTGTGGTGTGTAACGAGGAGGGGGTGACCTCCCTTTTATAGGTGGAGGAGAGGGAATGTCCCATGGCATATTTGTGGTAGAATGAACTAATTTATAAGAGCACAAGTATAATGGCAACCACTAGAGCAATTGCACTATCATACTTGAGCCCATATAAACCCGATAGTCCATTGAGTATCGTGAAGGATCTCAAATAATCCAACATACAACAAAGATCATACATGATTCAACATACATGCCACATGTTATATAAGTTCACAAGTATATCAACATACATTGGAGTTCAAATATAGTTATTACAATACCAAGTTCAAATACAGTAGCGGAAGCAATATCATTTTTAAAACCTATAACACCTCGGGTGTTAGCCTTGCATAACTTGACTTGCATAACATGAGCATGAGCATCAAGCATTCATAAATCATCATTTACAATTGAAACATTTGATCGAAACATATGAAACATTGCTTGTTATCTCGTGTTTCTTGGAACATATGCATATGATCTTGTACAAATGAATGCAAGTGGGTAATGCTAGTCACTAAAACACCTTAGCTACACTTAGGTTAACAAAAGGAACCTTGTTCATGAAGGCCACATTTCATGATCAAGCACTTAAGTGATATTTCATGTGTTGACCTGGATAGCTCTATGAGTGACCACTGCAGAAAATGATAGGATGACCTTGGAAATTTCTTAAACATGCTTAGGATATCATCATGAACAACTTTGGTATTTAGGGCTAGGGCTAAATTGGTCATTTAGTCATGGTTTGAGTATGTATCATGTTTTCAAAGTGACATGTTTGACTAAAGTTGAACTAGGTGTTAAGGACCTTGCATGGAGGAGTTCACTAAAGCAAAGTTGGAGTGTTTGACTTAACGAACAACTTTTATTTTTGGGTCATGGACTGATTTAGCTTCTAACATGCTTGAATGGGTCCCACAAAAACCAGCAAAACCCAGCTTTCAACACTTAACAAATTTTCTAAGTGGTGGATTGACTGACAGCCTGACAAGCCAACATTGATCATGATATTACTTCGTTTCGGTTGCGATTTAGCACAAGTTCACTGAAAGAGAGTTGTAGATGGTATATCGGTCTACAAGTTCTATTTTTATGGTTTACGCAATAGAGCTATGGTTTAGCAGCTAAATGAACATCAAAATGCGCTGTCAGGCATCGCGCTGCTTGTCTGAATCAACTGAATCGCAAACATTCAGTGGCCGACCGCCGTCAGGCCATGGCCGTCGCGTGGAGGAGAAACGGCCGTGCGTCGCCTCTGCTCTGCCCAGCCAGGCCACGACGCGCCCGAGCGCACCTTCATCACGCCAGCACCTGCCCGCACTCAGGCACGCTCCCATTTCACTTCTGGCGTCCTTTCTTCCTCGCTGCAGCAGCCGCCGAGCGCCCGCAGCTCTGCCGTCGCCATAGCCGCGCACAGCTCGTGCCTAGCCACTCCAGCACCACCACCATAGCTCCACCGTCTCCCCAGCGACCCACTACCTCCTCCCGTGCTCGCTGACTGTGCTTGGTAAGCCACCGCATCGCGTACGCCCTCACCAGAGCTCCGCCGTGAGCCCCGTCATCGTGGTCGGAGCGCCACAGTCCACCTCTCCATTCGTTAGCTAGTGCGTCGAGTGCGTCTTAGGTAGTATATGCTCGTCTGAGCTTGAGCTTACTTCGCCGTGGCCTCCTCCGACGTGTCGCCGTCGTTCCACCCCACCATGCCGCCATTGTAGCCACCGTAGTCGCTAGCTTCGACGAGAAGGCCACCCATGTAGCTCAATCAATGCGCCAGGTCACCTAGGTCATGCCGTGATGATGTCACCGCCGGTGAGTTCGCCGTCGGCGAGCTCTGGCCGTGCCAGCGCTGTGCAGCGCCGCTACCCTATTTCGTGTCACTGACGCATGGGGTCCCCTGACCAGCGGGTCCCATCGGACAGCGACAGCAGTGTTGTAGGCTAGTTCAAATATTCCAGTTTTTGATTTGTTTTGTGAATTTTGTATCTTCAGTTTGGTAGCTCCTAAAATTGTGAAATAAATATGGTTGGGTTCCTTAGGAAGTGTAGTATTTAGGAAAAATATGTTCTTGGCTTCAACAGTAGAAATTTCTGAAGATTTAAATAAGGATTTGAGATGTGCTTTTGAATACATTCAAATTTGTTTATTTTATATCTAGAGTTCCTGTGCTCCAAAAATTATGAAATTTTTGTGGTAAGCTAGTCTTAGCATATGTGAACTCTGATAAAAATTTGAGGACCAGTGCATGTGCAGATCTATAGTTATAGATTTTTCTTTTATAAATAGTTAATCCTTGCATAAATTTTTATAAATTAATTATGAGTCCAAAATTCATGAAATTTATTGGAGGTAATATTAGTACCATATGGATGTTAAGAAAAATAAGAAATCTGTTGCTTGACACTTTTCAATAGGATTTTCCATTTATGCTATTTCAAGCCTTGCTTCCTTATCATTTTTGTATAGAATGTTTTACTTAGTAAAATGACATGAAATTTTTATAGTAGTCCTTTTATAGCATTAGTAAGGCACTGTAAATTTTTGAGAATTTATGAAGTACATCTGATATATGTTTATTATTTAACCTAGATATCTAAATAAAATAATAAAGGCATTTAAATAAATAGTTTGGACTTCACCTTTATATTATATTAACTGTATATGGTATGCTTAAACTGGTGGTAGAGTCTAGGTTGTCAAATTTTGAATGATTACATGAAGTAGAAGTATTATTACCTTACATTGCATGTTAAATAGTTTCCAGACTGATTCTAGAGTGTGATGAGTTGCATGTTGAAACTGATGTGTACTATAAATATGGTTAATAACAAAGTTGTAGAGAATTTGATAAGCTTTCCAGAAAGTCCTGGATCACTGATTTTGGATTTGTAGAACTCCAATTATGAGTAAAACAAGTAGCTACTGTTTGTGGCATAATCGATGCATTGTAGAAGTAGTTAAGTAATAATCGAGAAGAGATATGCACCTACTCAAACAACGTGATGCACTTGTTAACATATATGCATTCGTAATACTTATACCATACTCATACATCTAGGATCGGAGGAAGAGATCACGTTGCTGGAATTCGAAGAAGCAGAGGAAGGGAACCCGCAGGAGGATCCGCAAGCCGCAGCTCCCGAAGGCGTGGAGCAGAACCCTGAGGAGCTTCCAGAGTGTCCTGACCATCGCCCTACTTCCTTTCTGCGAGGCAAGCCCCGAAGCATTATAAGTCTCCCAGTAATTTACAAATGTTTACTTACGTATTTATGATTGATGCATTAGGTTATAAGAGTTGAATGAAACCACTTGATGCATGTACATTCCTTATCCAGATATTAACCCTTTAACCGGTTTAGGTCCAGGATCGAATATATGCTTAGCCATGCTTAGACCGGTAGAAGTCGGGTGATGTCCTATCACCTGCGAGATATAGGTGGATACCGGAGCACGGTTGGCTATATCTGCTATCGTGGAACAGAACCATGAGGTAAAAGTAAATCGAGACCGGACGGGAGGTAGATAGTGAAGCAACAAGACATGGAGGTCTTGGGTGTGGATCTATCCCCGTCTATGTCGATTAAGGACCGTACCGTTGTTGGCGCTTCTGACAAGATTGAACGCATGCCTCTCACTTAGCTGGCCGGATAACTCGTTCCGACCGCGAAGCCGAGTAATTCAACTTAGGCCGGGAATCGTTCTGTTGTGCGCTCCTTCCGGGGAACGATCAGACTGAGCCCAAGGGCAGGCTTGGCCTGAGCATCCTGGCATCTGGTGTTCCAGATTGTGCGGCGCAGTACGGACCCACAAAATGTGTACCGGAGTTGTACCAAAGGTGACCTAAGACTATCGTGGCTGGTAGATCTGGGTTTGTGTTAGGAATAAATTCCCAGTTGGTTGAAATCGATTTGAATCGCCGTCTCTCCTGGATAGTGAGAAACTTGGCTAGTCCCAACATCGTAGTAACTATATTATGAAACATGATGGTTTGGATGAATATGGAATTACAATACCTGCTATGGTTACTATTGTATGCTTCTAAATGATATACAACATGTTTGGCACAGGATAGTTGCTAATCTAGAAATGGATAGTCATAATTAACTTGATAAAGGAATCATAATGGTACAACGGGTAAATTGCCTTTTACGCAAAATGTTGTCAAGTTACGTCCACTTATACAGCCTTGCATAATCCTTGGAGTCATTTTATTTCTGGTTCATGACGGGTAAGTCTAGCTGAGTACCTTCTTGTACTCAGGGTTTATTTTCCCATTGTTGCAGATGGCACTGTGTATCATGGTTATTGCAAGAGTTGCTTCTATCCCGCTGTGGATGAGGAGTAAGCCTTGGGCAGGCTTCTTTAGTAATTCCTATCTTTGCTTTTGTGGACCGTGATCTGGCTTGGCGCTGTATCAAACTATGTTGGAAACTTTATCTTCGAACTTATTTGCTTCCGCTTTATTTATCAAACTCGGTTTGTAATAACTTTTATTTGTACTCTGATGATGAAAAGTATCTGTGAACTTTATGTAATATGTGGCATGTATGTTGAATCCTATACGATCTTGGTTGTTGTAAATCGTTTATCGAGACCCGTCGTGGTACTCGATGGACTACCGGGTTTATATGGGTTCAAGTATGATAGTGCGACCGCTTGCGGATTGCCATTGTACTTGTATTCTTATAAATTGGTCGGTTCTGCGACAGCTGGTATCAGAGCAGGGTTTAGCGTTAATTGTCACAAGTGTATTTAAAACAAAAGTTTTTGTTTTCCAAAAACCCTTTTCTAGCAACTAATAGTTATATAATAGGTATTTGAAATCTAAAGTGTGCCAATGATCACTTTCCTTATGCCCAAAGTAAGGACTATTAGGTGGCTATTTAAGTACTAACATGGGGGTTTTTACTTCGTCGTCCATACGGCGTGCTATAGTATGGATGCCATTCACTTGAGTGGTAATGTATGGATCAAATGCCTCTACGCCAACGTAAGATGAGTGTATGACCGCAAGATGTGAGCGTGCGGTCGGGAAGAGTTAGCTTTGGTACGGCTATGTATGCATGCTTGCATGTGTATATGGTACGTATTTAATTGTGGGTTTAAATTATTGTTGGGTAGATTGATACGGAAGTATATGTATGGGGATACATATATGAAAGTATTTACAATTACATTCTGCATATTTCATTATGGGTTTAGGGCTGAAATGAAATTTTATGCAGGTACACTAACAACGAAACGTGTAGCTCGACTAGTTACGATATATATGAGAGAACATATGTATGCCACCATGTCTACCGTTAGAAACAAATTTTTCCTAAGTTTGTGAGGACGTACGGAACGAGCATGCATCATGTTAAATTACCATACACATAACTACATTGTTCCTCCCCTTATAAAATTCTTACTCGGTTATGTAACTCTTATCCATTATGGCTTTGTCTCACCAAAGGGTACATGTTAATGGTGCAGATGGCACGCACCAAGCAGACTGCTCGCAAGTCCACCGGAGACAGAGCTCCTAGCCGTCAGCTTGCTCCACATACCCGTCAATGTCACATGTTCCTTGGAGAGTTTGGGATGCCTACACTCTTGTGGAGAGTGCTCAGCTATGTAGGTTATCCTGATGGAATGGAACCCCGCTACTTCTGGGCGAATGAGTGGTTGGGAGAAGGTCTCTTAGTTACTGTGGAGGCCGTTGTTCGTCCCCGAGGTGACGATTCTGAGTGGACAGGTTGGTGTTATGAGTCGACTAGCAGGACTGCTGAAGAAGCAGCTGGCAGGGCAGCCTTTGGGATCTTGAGGAATATCATGGATCATTTTCCTCAAGAGCTGGCAGCTGCTTTGGTTGGAGTCTTTCCAAGAGGCGATCCCTCCACTGACTCATGGCAGCAGGCAAGAGGAAGGTCTTTGGAGATTGGTGCAGCAGAGGGGTAGAACAGCGATAACCCTTCCATGAGCGCCATGTTCGCAGTGATGAGAGTGTTAGATGGAGTTGAAGGTAGCCTCAGACGTGTGTCCGGCGCTCTTGGTCATGCCCGTGAGGACCGACATCAGCTTCAGAGGGAGCATGACGCCGAGATTGAGAGGCTCACTAAAGAGATGACTCAGTTAACTCACCAGCAAAATGCAGCTTGGTCCAGGGAAGATGTCCTGAGGGCTCGACAGTTTGAGCTGGGACAGCAGCTGGCCAATGCGGAAGAATACAATGATAATCTGCATGAAGAGGTTCATCTACTGCACAATCAGCTCCACCCTTATGTACCACCTGGAGCCGCAGAAATGGATCTAGAAGGGTACGAGGAAGAAGAAGTGGAGCTTGAAGAAGTAGAACCTAAGGAAGGAGATGGTTCTGCGTCTGACCTCGATAGTGATCATGATGAGGATTAGATCGCTTAGCATGTAGTGGGAAGCCTAATGTATCACCTTTATTCATGTAATGGACCTGTAGTTCCAAGTTGGCATTAGTAACCAGACTATCATGTAATGTTAATCGCACGTTTGGATGAACGTCAATGCAATTCCAGTACTTTGTCGGTAATCACGCTTTAAAATTGCATGCGTTATGAGCACGATAAGTGGTCAAATTGGTGATGTCATGTTGCGAGAATGAATTGTTATGCCTCTGTTTTTATTGTGCTTTTGAGAATTTTCTCCAGTAATTTCAGTTTGGCATGAGTAACTAATTCATCTGCAATCTCTTGGCATCAACCAATAATCGCTTATTGTTGCAACTTTGCAGATGACGCGCACCCGTGCTGGAGCTGGTGGTAGCCAGGATGGCAACCAGGATGACTTGCCACCCCCACCGCCACCGTCTGCTCAGGAATTCTTTACCCAGTTCCTAGGGAGCCAAAGGACAATGGAGGAAGCTTTGCGCCTCATCGCGCAAAACACTGCTCGTGGCCACCCACAGCAACCAAGGGCCAAGCCAAATCAGCACAGTTCATTTAAGGAGTTTTTGGACACGAAGCCTCCGATCTTCAAGGTGGTAGAGGAACCACTGCAAGCCGATGAGTGGCTGAATACCATCGAGCAGAAATTTCGTCTGCTAAGGGTCACAGAGCACCTGAAAGCTGAATATGCTTCTCATCAGCTGCAAGGACCAGCAGGAATCTGGTGGACACACTTCCTGTCGTCTCTGCCTGCTAATGCGAGAGTGACCTGGGATCAGTTCAAGCTGGCTTTTAGGGGACACCATATTCCCCTGGGCCTGATGCGCATGAAAGCAGCCGAATTTATGAGGCTCACTCAGGGAACAAAGTCCCTTACAGAATATATGCACGCATTCAACAACTTGTCAAGATATGCTCCAAGTTTCGTGGATACTGAAGAGAAAAAGATTGAGAGTTTCAAGCGAGGTCTGGGTACCAAATTAATGAAGACTATGGCAAATTCTAGATGTGCCACGTACAATGAGTTTATTAGTGATGCCTTGACCCAAGAAAACCACAACAACATGCATGCAGTTGCTAAAGGTCGCAAGAGAGCATATGAGGCCGGTGCATCCGGATCTTTCCAGTCAAAAGCGCCTGTCACAGCTAGGCCACAACTCCATCCACCTGCACCCAAGTTTAGGCCTCCACCACCAAAAGCTCAGAATAACAGGCCACAGAAACCGTTTCGTAAGGCATTCACTATTGCCTTACCAAAAGGAAATGGTAATCAGGACAGCTCCGCCGGATTCAGAAGTAATCAACCTTGTTTCAACTGCAACCAACTGGGTCATTGGTCCAAGGAGTGCCCCCACCCCAAGAGGAATAGCAACCCAAATCAGAACAATTAGAGGCAGGTGAATGCCAGGGCACGTCAGGGACAAGTGCATTATACCGCTGTGGAGGAAGTGCCCGCCGGAGAAGTTGTCACGGCTGGTATGTTTCTCGTCAACAAGCATCCCGCTGTTGTTTTATTTGACTCCGGAGCTTCTCATTCATTTATGAGTCAAGCATTTGCATCTAGACATGATCAAGAAATTATAGAAGTATGTAAAGGGGGGTTTTAACATAAGTTCAGCAGGGGGAACTGTTGCTACCAAAAAGATAGTCAAAAATGTACTCATCTTGATACAAGGGAGGGAGTACACAACAGATTTGATAATATTGCCGGGGTTGTCGATAAGTGTAATCTTAGGCATGAATTGGATGAAGTATCATGGTGCTCTTATTGACACTAGCACCCGCACTATTATGTTGAGAGAACCCACAGGAGGGAATGCTTTTCTAGTTCCACTCTCCCGCGATTTCGAACCCCAACATTTAGCCTGTGCTATCCAAGCCACCACCATATGTGATATTCCAGTGGTTTGTGAGTTTTCGGATGTATTTCCAGAGGAATTACCAAGTCTACCACCGGATAGGGACGTGGAATTTAAGATTGAATTAGTGCCAGGTACCGCACCCATATCCAGAAGGCCCTATAGAATGCCACCCAATGGTTAGCAGGATACTATCGTCGGTTTATTCCAGATTTCTCAAAAATAGCTAAGCCTATGACCAGACTACTTTAGAAAGATGAGAAATACAAATGGACACAAGAATGTGAAATAGCTTTTCACACCCTCAGAACTTTGTTGACTACAGCACCTGTGCTAGCACAACCAGACATTGAAAAGCCTTTTGATGTATTTTGTGATGCATCGGGAATAGGTTTGGGACGTGTGCTTATGCAAGAAGGGAGAGTAATTGCATATGCCTCTCAGCAATTGAGGAAACATGAAGTCAACTACCCTACACATGATTTGGAACTAGCAGCTGTTGTCCATGCATTAAAGATATGGAGACATTACTTGTTGGGCAATGTATGTTATATCTATACTGATCATAAAAGCCTCAAGTATATCTTTACCCAGCCAGAACTGAACATGAGACAACGTAGATGGTTGGAATTGATTAAGGATTACAATTTGGAAGTGCATTAGCATCCGGGTAAAGCAAATGTAGTAGCTGATGCACTTAGTCGGAAGTCCCATTGCACCACTATAGAAGCACTATTGGAAGATGGATTCAACTTGCTACATCCTGCCGTACTACACAATATCACAATCAGTTGTTTGCTTGAGGGAAAAATCATAGAACTACAGCAGATAGATGTAGGAATAAGTCACATCAAGAGAAAAATGCAAGAGCAAGAAACCAAACATTTTAGATTGGACAAAAGAGGTGTATTATGGTTTGAGGACCGACTAGTGGTACCAAAAGACTGTGAGCTAAGGAAATAAATTTTAGAAGAAGCTCACTCGTCCAAATTGTCTATCCACCCGGGTAGTAGTAAGATGTATCAAGATCTAAGAACCCGTTTTTGGTGGACTAAGATGAAGAAAGAGATTGCAGCCTATGTTGCTAGGTGTGATAACTGTAGTAGAGTGAAAGTCGTCCATATGAAAACTGCTGGATTACTTCAGCCATTGCCTATTCCAGGATGGAAATGGGAGGAAATCAGTATGGACTTTATCACAGGCCTTCCAACAATGCCACAAGGTCATGATTCAATCTGGGTTATTGTTGATCGTCTCACCAAGTCAGCACACTTTATACCCATGAACACACGGTATATAGTTGGGAAATACGCTGAGATATATGTATCCCAGATCATGAGATTGCATGGAGTACCCAGGACCATAATCTCAGATAGAGGACCACAGTTCATAGCTCGTTTCTAGGAACACTTACACCAAGCTTTGGGAACCAAGCTAATCAGAAGTTCAGCTTATCATCCGCAAACTTCAGGACAGACAGAGAGAGTAAACCAAATCCTAGAAGATTTACTTAGAGCTTGTGTTATATCTTCAAAAGGGTCATGGGAGAAATGGTTACCTTTAGCTGAATTCTCCTATAACAACAGTTATCAAGCGAGTATCAAAATGGCTCCATTTGAAGCCTTGTATGGCAGAAAGTGCAGAACTCCATTGAATTGGATTGAGCCCGGTGAAAGGAGATACTTTGGTATTGATTTTGTCAATGAAGCCGAAGAACAAGTACGTATCATCCAACAGCACATGAAGGCAGCTCAATCAAGACAGAAGAGTTATGCCGACAGGAGAAGAAGACCACTAACTTTTGAAGTGGGTGACTATGTATACTTGAGAGTATCACCCATGAAAGGTGTGAAAAGATTTGGGATGAAAAAGAAGCTTTCACCAAGATATGTAGGGCCATACAAAATTTTGGAACAAAAAGGAAATGTTGCGTATAAGCTACAACTACCACCAGAGATGAGTGCAATCTTTGATGTGTTCCATGTTTCTCAGCTAAAGAAATGTCTTCGAGTACCGGAAGAAGCGATTGCACCCACCCACATGCAGCTTCAATCGGATTTGACCTATGAAGAAAAGCCAATTCGAGTATTAGAAGAGATGGAGAGAGTGACAAGGAGTAAGATCATTAAGTTCTATAAGGTGGTGTGGAACAATCATAGTGAACAAGATGCTACGTGGGAAAGAGAAGATTATCTACGAGAAGTTTATCCCGCCTTTTTCCGAGAATGGTAGGTCTTGCAAATCTCGGGACGAGATTTTTATAAGGGGGAGGGGCTGTAACACCTCGGGTGTTAGCCTTGCATAACTTGACTTGCATAACATGAGCATGAGCATCAAGCATTCATAAATCATCATTTACAATTGAAACATTTGATCGAAACATATGAAACATTGCTTGTTATCTCGTGTTTCTTGGAACATATGCATATGATCTTGTACAAATGAATGCAAGTGGGTAATGCTAGTCACTAAAACACCTTAGCTACACTTAGGTTAACAAAAGGAACCTTGTTCATGAAGGCCACATTTCATGATCAAGCACTTAAGTGATATTTCATGTGTTGACCTAGATAGCTCTATGAGTGACCACTACAGAAAATGATAGGATGACCTTGGAAATTTCTTAAACATGCTTAGGATATCATCATGAACAACTTTGGTATTTAGGGCTAGGGCTAAATTGGTCATTTAGTCATGGTTTGAGTATGTATCATGTTTTCAAAGTGACATGTTTGACTAAAGTTGAACTAGGTGTTAAGGACCTTGCATGGAGGAGTTCACTAAAGCAAAGTTGGAGTGTTTGACTTAAGGAACAACTTTTATTTTTGGTTCATGGACTAATTTAGCTTCTAACATGCTTGAATGGGTCCCACAAAAACCAGCAAAACCCAGCTTTCAACACTTAACAAATTTTCGATTGACTGACAGCCTGACAAGCCAACATTAATCATGATATTACTTCGTTTCGGTTGCGATGTAGCACAAGTTCACTGAAAGAGAGTTGTAGATGGTATATCGGTCTACAAGTTCTATTTTTATGGTTTACGCAATAGAGCTATGGTTTAGCAGCTAAATGAACATCAAAACGCGCTGTTAGGCATCGCGCTGCTTGTCTGAATCAACTGAATCGCAAACATTCAGTGGCCGACCGCCGTCAGGCCATGGCCGCCGCGTGGAGGAGAAACGGCCGCGCGTCGCCTCTGCTCTGCCCAGCCAGGCCACGACGCGCCCGAGCATGCCTTCATCACGCCAGCGCCCGCCTACACTCAGCTGCGCTCCCATTTCGCTTCTGGCGTCCTTTCTTCCTCGCTGCAGCAGCCGCCGAGCGCCCGCAGCTCCACCGTCGCCATAGCCGCGCACAGCTCGCGCCTAGCCACTCCAGCACCACCACCATAGCTCCACCGTCTCCCCAGCGACCCACTGCCTCCTCCCGTGCTCACTGACCGTGCTTGGTAAGCCACCGCATCGCGTACACCCTCACCGGAGCTCCGCTGTGAGCCCCGTCATCGTGGCCGGAGCGCCACAGTCCACCTCTCCATGCGTTAGCTAGTGCGTCGAGTGCGTCTTAGGTAGTATATGCTCATCCGAGCTTGAGCTTACTTCGCTGTGGCCTCCTCCGACGTGTCGCCGTCGTTTCGCCCCGCCGTGCCGCCATTGTAGCCACCGTAGTCGCTAGCTCCGACGAGAAGGCCACCCACGTAGCTCAATCAATGCGCCAGGTCACCTAGGTCATGCCGTGATGATGTCACCGCCGGTGAGTTCGCCGTCGGCGAGCTCTAGCCGCGCCAGCGCTGTGCAGCGCCGCTGCCCTGTTTCGTGTCACTGACGCGTGGGGTCCCCTGACCAGCGGGTCCCACCGGTCAGCGACAACAGTGTTGTAGGCTAGTTCAAATATTCTAGTTTTTGATTTGTTTTCTGAATTTTGTATCTTCAGTTTGGTAGCTCCTAAAATTGTGAAATAAATATGGTTGTGTTCCTTAGGAAGTGTAGTATTTAGGAAAAATATGTTCTTGGCTTCAATAGTAGAAATTTCAAAAGATTTAAATAGGGATTTGAGATGTGCTTTTGAATACATTCAAATTTGTTTATTTTATATCTAGAGTTCCTGTGCTCCAAAAATTATGAAATTTTTGTGGTAAGCTAGTCTTAGCATATGTGAACTCTGGTAAAAATTTGAGGACCAGTGCATGTGTAGATCTATAGTTATAGATTTTTCTTTTATAAATAGTTAATCCTTGCCTAAATTTTTATAAATTAATTATGAGTCCAAAATTTATGAAATTTATTGGAGGTAATATTAGTACCATATGGATGTTAAGAAAAATAAGAAATCTATTGCTTGACACTTTTCAATAGGATTTTCCATTTATGCTATTTCAAGCCTTGCTTCCTCATCGTTTTTGTATAGAATGTTTTACTTAGTAAAATGACATGAAATTTTTATAGTAGTCCTTTTATAGCATTAGTAAGGCACTGTAAATTTTTGAGAATTTATGAAGTACATCTGATATATGTTTATTATTTAACCTAGATATCTAAATAAAATAATAAAGGCATTTAAATAAATAGTTTGGACTTCACCTTTATATTATATTAACTGTATATGGTATGCTTAAACTGGTGGTAGAGTCTAGGTTGTCAAATTTTGAATGATTACATGAAGTAGAAGTATTATTACTTTACATTGCATGTTAAATAGTTTCCAGACTGATTCTAGAGTGTGATGAGTTGCATGTTGAAACTGATGTGTACTGTAAATATGGTTAATAACAAAGTTGTAGAGAATTTGATAAGCTTTCCAGAAAGTCCTGGATCACTGATTTTGGATTTGTAGAACTCCAATTATGAGTGAAACAAGTAGCTACTGTTTGTGGCATAATCGATGCATTGTAGAAGTAGTTAAGTAATAATCGAGAAGAGATATGCACCTACTCAAACAACGTGATGCACTTGTTAACATATATGCATTCGTAATACTTATACCATACTCATACATCTAGGATCGGAGGAAGAGATCACGTTGCTGGAATTCGAAGAAGCAGAGGAAGGGAACCCGCAGGAGGATCCGCAAGCCGCAGCTCCCGAAGGCGTGGAGCAGAACCCTGAGGAGCTTCTGGAGTGTCCTGACCATCGCCCTACTTACTTTTTGCGAGGCAAGCCCCGGAGCATTATAAGTCTCCTAGTAATTTACAAATGTTTACTTACGTATTTATGATTGATGCATTAGGTTATAAGAGTTGAATGAAACCACTTGATGCATGTACATTCCTTGTCCAGATATTAACCCTTTAACCGGTTTAGGTCCAGGATCGAATATATGCTTAGCCATGCTTAGATCGGTAGAAGTTGGGTGATGTCCTATCACCTACGAGATATAGGTGGATACCGGAGCACGGTTGGCTATATCTGCTATCGTGGAACAGAACCATGAGGTAAAAGTAAATCGAGACCGGACGGGAGGTAGATAGTGAAGCAACAAGACATGGAGGTCTTGGGTGTGGATCTATCCCCGTCTGTGTCGATTAAGGACCGTACCGTTGTTGGTGCTTCTAACAAGATTGAACGCATGCCTCTCACTTAGCTGGCCGGATAACTCGTTCTGACCGCGAAGCCGAGTAATTCAACTTAGGCCGGGAATCGTTCTGTTGTGCGCTCCTTCCGGGGAACGATCAGACTGAGCCCAAGGGCAGGCTTGGCCTGAGCATTCTGGCATCTGGTGTTCCAGATTGTGTGGCGCAGTACGGACCCATGAAATGTGTACCGGAGTTGTACCAAAGGTGACCTAAGACTATCGTGGCTGGTAGATCTGGGTTTGTGTTAGGAATAAATTCCCAGCTGGTTGAAATCGATTCGAATCGCCATCTCTCCCGGATAGTGAGAAACTTGGCTAGTCCCAACATCGCAGTAACTATATTATGAAATATGATGGTTCAGATGAATATGGAATTACAATACCTGCTATGGTTACTATTGTATGCTTCTAAATGATATACCACATGTTTGGCATAGGATAGTTGCTAATCTAGAAATGGATAGTCATAATTAACTTGATATAGGAATCATAATGGTACAACGGGTAAATTGCCTTTTACGCAAAATGTTGTCAAGTTACGTCCACTTATACAGCCTTGCATAATCCTTGGAGTCATTTTATTTCTGGTTCATGATGGGTAAGTCTAGCTGCGTACCTTCTCGTACTCAGGGTTTATTTTCCCATTGTTGCAGATGGCACTGTGTATCATGGTTATTGCAAGAGTTGCTTCTATCCTGCTGTGGATGAGGAGTAAGCCTTGGGCAGGCTTCTTTAGTAATTCCTGTCTTTGCTTTTGTGGACCGTGATCTGGCTTGGCGCTGTATCAAACTATGTTGGAAACTTTATCTTCGAACTTATTTGCTTCCGCTTTATTTATCAAACTTGGTTTGTAATAACTTTTATTCGTACTCTGATGATGAAAAGTATCTGTGAACTTTATGTAATATGTGGCATGTATGTTGAATCATGTACGATCTTGGTTGTTGTAAATCGTTTATCGAGACCCGTCGTGGTACTCGACGGACTACCGGGTTTATATGGGTTCAAGTATGATAGTGCGACCGCTTGCGGATTGCCATTGTACTTGTATTCTTATAAATTGGTCAGTTCTGCGACAAAACCATCCTCACTCACACTTGTTCAAATACATGCCAATTTGTGATCAAGTCCAATGAAAGCATCATAGATAAGACAACATGGAAGAGCCTTGCCCGCGGCCTTACTCCTCATCCATGGCTGGAGAGAAGCAATTCTTGCAGTACCCGTGGTATACGGTACCATCTGCAACAAGTGGGAAATAAACCCTGAGTACGAGAAGGTACTTAGCTAGGCTTACCCATCATGAACCAAAAATAAAGTGACACCAAGGATCATGCAAGGCTTTATAAATGGAGCTAGCTTAACATCATTTTGCATAAAAAGCGACTAATTAAACTACACATTTTATAATTTGGTCCCAAGTTAATTATAGCTATTCATCTCTAGATTAGCAACTAACCTATACCAAACATGTGTTACATAATTAAGCAGCATCACAATAGTAACCATAGCCAATTATTTTATCATTCTCAGAACCATTCCACTTGCCATTAATCACTATGATAGAAGGAAGCTCAGTCAAGTTTCTCACTATCCAGGAGAGATAGCGATTCAAATCGATTGCAACCAGCTAGGCAGTATTCCTAACACAAACCAAGACATACTTGTGCCAAGGTAGTCATAGATCACCTTTGGTACAACTCAGGTACACATTTCATAGGTTCGATCAGTGCCACACTATCAGGGACAACCAGCTGTTAGGACAGTCAGGCCTAGCCTACCCTTGGGCTCACGTCTAGCTCCCTACACATCCAAACTACCATTCAGAGTGCGCACTTTTATAGAATGGTGCCGGCCTAAGTTGAGCGACTCGGCTTCACGGTCAGACGAGTTATCCAACTAGCTAAGTGAGAGGCATGCGTTCAAAATGACCGAGGACCAACAACGATGCGGTCCTTAATCGGCAAAGACGACATCACATGAGTTTGCCCTACTACATAGACTCCGTCCGACCTCCATTTATATCATCCCATGGTTCTTTACATGATAGAAAATATAGCCAACCGTGATGTCAGCACGAAATTTTGTCCCGTGCCAAGGGCACATGAGTGAGCCGGAAGGGTCTGCTCGATGGAGCTAGAGATCTGCCTAGCTTCAACATAGGGATTATCTAATCTTGCGCACTCCTCCCAAGACATGGTAGTCAATTTGATCCTGCAATTGACAAGGAGAGAAAGCTAATTAGTAATTTAAGGCGAAACATGCTATGGTTGCCAAATAGTCCTAAATGTGCGGCTCTGAGAGCCAATGTGGAAGGAAATTGACTAAATAGCCGATTCCAGCATACTCATAAGAATAAATCAGTTAAAGCTTATGGGGTTGTGGAAGAAAAATCAGTTATCATTCAGGATGAATATCGTTATTTGGACAAATATTAATCAATGGCAATAGGATATCAACAATAATCAATTTATGCTAAGCCAATGACTACAAATAACCGAATCTCTTTTTATACAAAAGAAGCAGCTCATCATCATTTAACCATTTAATAGAGATAAATCTAATGAACATATTAGATCTCATCTATCATTATGACCAGTGGGGCAGGAGGCAGAATCACGCAGGCCGTAGAAACAACGATAAATTCGATGACCCTAACTTATTACTAATATCAGTGGGGCATGAGGCAGAATAATGCAGGCCATAATACAATAATAATATCATGGGGCTAACACATCTTTCAACCTATCTTTACTACAATGGTCTCGTGACATGAACTGCATATGTGAAAGCACTCGATATCGGCTAAAACAGCCGATCCAGGCATAGCGCACAGTTAAGGTCATGCCCTATCAGGAACAGATCTACTAAGTAACGATCCCCACTCCACGGTGCTAATAGTGGGTGTGAGGCAGAATTACATAGGCCATGATAACGGGCCATGGAACGGTTTTTGTTAGCCAATAGATCTATTCAAGACCAGACATGCCTTAATCGCACATTATGCACGATCAAGATTGACATAAAACAGCCGATAAAACATAACTCATCATTTAAAGTGTAGATTAGATCAGTTTAGATTAATAAATGATGGATTAAACATGATATAAGGCCAATCTAGATCAATCCCAATCAGGCGAAGTGATATTGCTATAATTAAATAAACAATGAAAGCGATAAGCAATATCGGTAACTTAATGAATCTATCCGAAGGACACCACCCTTAGACAGAGCCGATAACTTCACCTTAATCTAGTTCGAGCAGTGGAGGTCGATCAGGTCGATGCAGCCATACTTGAACTAAATAAGAGTTGATAACTAGCTTATACCAGAGTCACAGTGGAGGTCGACCGGATCGATGCAGCCATATGAACAGAAGTATAAGCCATGACGGTACTTACAGACAAGTCCAAGGTCGGCCAGACCGATGCAGCCCTGCTCGCTGAAGAACTCGTCGAGATATACTCTACTCCTACTCCTAAGGGGTGGCTAGAGCCAGAAAAAGTGAGTAACTTGTATTTGATTGATTGTGTGTCCTTTACAATAGTCAGGGTCCAATATTTATACACGAAACCTATGCATGAATCCTACTTAAGCACGACTCATCATAATTTTTGGCCTAAGAGAAAACATTCCTAATTTAAGATAACTTGGACCCTAATCTTTCCCTTTTTGTAGAGTCCAACATGATTTTCCCGACGCCGATCATAGCTTTTGTCGTTATCTGCTGGCGCTATCTGAAGAAAGGTGATTCTAGTGCTGCATTCGAATTAGCTGATACCATCCTTCATGCAATCGATTCCTTGATGATATGATCTTGGGAGCTTTAGAGTCCCTGCAATTCTTCTTCCAAATTTTGGTGTAAACACATGCCCCCTAATTTTGGGATGAAAGTAATTTTATTCCAAAATTATCACGTTTGTACCCCCGATAGGTCCGTAGTCATGGGTAGAGAATCTTGATCTAGGGTCTACTGTTTGTCACCATCTATGTCAGCTCATGAGCCCATGCTTCAAAACTTTTACGAGAGCATCATTGCTTCACGGGCGCTTGGATCCATCTTTCCATGCCGACTATAAAATGTCTATCTGACTCCGGTGAGAGCAACTCAATGATTCAGCTATGTTTCTCTTCTACCTGTTTCCTCGAGTGCCTTTGACTCCATCAGACCCTCCATGGCCCATCTTCTCGCCATGAAGATCTTGAGTGGTTAGAAGAATTCTTGTGCATAGCGTGATTGTGTCGCTCATCTTAGCGCCTTATCGAGCAAGAGGATCAACTACTATGGTTAGAAGAATTCTTGTGATATCACTTGAATCTTCTCTCCAAGCTCGCAAAGCTGTTCTAGTGTTTGCAAGGGCTAAAATGTGTGGACACCTTCCCCTTATTTGCTTCATCAAATGCCCATCGGGAAAGCCATAGGCTTCTTTCCCATAGTTTCCCAGTCACCGAGAAATCAGCTAGGCATCTGTTAGGCGGGCGGCTTTTCCCCTTCTCTAGCATAATTTTATCAACAGGCCGAAGTGACTCAGTTCATGATGACCTTTGGCCTTGCAGGGATCCAGACTCCCTTCAATCCAAAGAAGCCTCGATGGGTCGATCACTGGTCAATGTAAATCTTTCGTATCCATGCCACGATATTTTACAATTATGGGAAGCCAATAAGTCCGAATCTGTTATCTCTTCATTATCTGTCCCCTGAATTTCCAGAGTGTCGATCTATTTTCATATCTGACTTCAATTCCATACCCCCGGCGAAATCTATCTCCTCACCTTCCCAGGGTATATATACGGGCCACGATGGTGGATCGAAAAACATCCTACTTCGTCTCAAACCTTTTATGTTTTTAGTGCGGTTTCTACTTTCCCATAGGTTTGAGATCATGGAGAATAGCAAGACGTCTGCTGAGGAGGCCCTCCATGGAGCTGCATCATCGCGCCAGCGCCTTCATCATCAGGAGGGTGCAACTCGTGATGCTCTCACTGCTTCGGGGTATAGGGCTAACTCTGTTCAGCCTTCGAGGTTCTCTTCATCAACAGCTCACCACTAGCTCCCCTGCTATCTAAGGAGGTAGGTCAACAATGATGACCTGCTCGCCTCCATCGATAGGCATGGCCAGAATCTCACCGACTGTCTTTCCCTCGCAGAAACGGCTCTGGCTATGGTCCGATGCCGATCGCCTCCTGAGGTTGATTTGGTGGAGGATAGGTTGGCCAAGGCTAATGTCAGAATCATGGGTGAGATATCTATCATAACTTTTGCTCCTTCTCAATTTCATCTTAAGATTCTGATCATTTCCCTTTGAATCTTTTTAGATTTGTCTGCTCAACTAGAAAGCCTCCGATTGGCTACGGAGTACGCGGTGGGGTTCATCAACGCCAGAGGCGCCGTCCTAGTGGTTCACCAGCATGACATCCCAAACTGTGTCAGGGAGATCGCTTTGCATGGTATTCGTCATGGTGCCACCATGGCGTTGGCTGCTGCGCTGGCCCGTTCGGGCCATGAACTTTGGTTTCTTCCCCATGGTTTTCCAGCCACGGTGCATCCTAGGGATCATGAGCACCTATTTGAGGATTTCTCCAGCGTCACCAACTCCATAGCCTTCATTTCCTAGGCCGATGATATAGTATCCAAAGTTTTTTCCGGCCCGTAGTTTGTAATAGGTGATATTTAGCAAACAATTTCTCCATCTTGAGTGATTTTCCATTGCCTCGTACTTCATATTATATGCATCACTTTGTCTGTGTTTCCTTTGCTCATATAGGTGATACACATCGTACTAGCTTTCACCCCTTTGGGTTTATTTTTGTACTAGAGGCGATACCTTTCTGGTATCGGCTATTAGAGCCGATGGCTGAACAAATCGGTTGTCAAGTATTAACCCAGACGCTAGGGTAATATTTCTTTAGATATTTTCCATTGATTGTTCTGCCAAATTCTTCCTCTCCTTTTAGCGTTTCCAAAATATAAGCATTACCAGGCGCACAACATTTGATCCGATAAGGTCCTTCCCAATTAGGTGACCATTTACCAAACTTACTGTCCTTTGACCCGATCGGCAATTTCACTTTTCAGACCAAGTCTCCTTCAGAAAATTGCTTAATCTTGACCTTTTTATTGTAATATTTTGCAACCCTCAGTTTATTGGCTTCAATATTTTCAAGAGCACGTAGCCGAAAGCAACTCAAGTCCTCTAAGTTATGTATCATAAGATTCTTGTAGACTTTGGCTAATAAATCATTTTGTAATGTAACACGCCTTGATCCAGTCTAAACTTCCCAAGGAAGAACTGCATTATGGCCATACACAAATTCATAAGGTGACGTTTTAATTGATCCATGACAGGCCATCCTATATGCCCATAGTGCCTCATTAAGCGTTGAATACCATTTCCTTGGCTGTTCCTCAATCTTTTACTTGATCAGCTTAATCAGAATCTAATTGGAGGCCTCTGCCTGGCCATTAGCCTGAGCATAGTAAGGAGAAGAATTTAGCAGCTTGATTCCCATACTGGCAGCAAAATCTCTAAACTCTTCTGATGTGAACATTGTCCCTTGATCGATAGTTATAGTTTGAGGAATCCCAAAATGATACACAATGTGCTCCTTGACAAAATCAACCATGTTCTTTGAGGTTACCATCTTCAAAGGAATTGCCTCAACCCATTTAGTGAAGTAATCTATTGCTACCAATATGAACTTATGTCCTTTGCTTGAGGGCGGAAAAATCTGGCCAATTAAATCAATTCCCCAACCTCGAAACAGCCATGGCTTGATTATTGGATTCATGGCCGATGCAAGCGATTTCTGGACATTACCAAAATGTTGATAGTCCTAGCACCCCTTGTAATATTCAAAACAGTCTTCCAATATTGTTGGCCATTATAAGCCGATTGATGAGCTCCACATATCCCTTCATGCACCTCGCCCATCAACACCTTAGCTTCCTCTTGATTTAGGCATCTGAGCAACACTCCATCGACTGTTTTGTAATACAGCTGATCATCCAGTAAAACATACTTAGTCGATTTATATCTTAGCTTTCTGGCAACTTTCTATGATGGATTTCTAAGGTAATCGACTATTTCGACTCTCCAATCATCATTCAAGGTTTCACTACTCAAGACTTCCCGAAACACTCGATATCCTAACATACTTTGAGCTACATGATTAGCCTCTTGGTTTTGTGCTCTCGGAATATATTGGAAAGAGACATGAAGAAATTCTTTGAGCAACTTTTGGCACTCATCATAGTATCCTTTCAAAATATCTTCTTTGCACTCATATAGGCCAATCAACTGATTGATAATTAACTATGAATCTCCAAATACTTCAATTGCTTCGGCCTTTACTTCATGAAGAAGTTGAAGTCCCTTAAGAATAGCTTTATATTCTGCTTGGTTGTTGGTAATCATTGGTTCAGTTGGAAGAGCAAACTCAAAACTTGCCCCCAAGGTGAAATAAAACAATACCAATCCACCACCTTGCTTGCATGATGATCCATTAAAGAATAACGTCCAAGGCATCGGCTCTACATAATCAATGCTTGGCTTATGATGTTGGGTGACAAAATTGGCCATTATTTATCCTTTGATTGCTTTAGCCGATTTGTACTTCAAGTCAAATTCCGATAAAGCGAGAATCCACTCTCCCACTCTCCCATTCAGTATTGGCATTGATAACATATGCTTAATCACATCAGCCTTGGAAACAACCGTACATTCGGCCGATAATAAGTAGTGTCGCAACTTAGTGCAAGAGAAATATAAGCACAAGCATAACTTCTTCGTGGGAGAATATCTTGTCTTTGGATCCAGGAGCCTTCTACTCACATAGAAAACAACTCACTCTTTTCCTTCAAACTCTTGCATCAAGGTCGTTCCAATTGTCTTGTCATCAGCTGATATGTACAACTAAAAAGGCTTACCTTGCTAAGGAGGGACCAGCACAGGTGGACATTTCATATATTCTTTTATCTCTTCAAACGCCTTTTGTTGTATGTCACCCCACTTAAATTCTTGATCATTTTTCAACTTCAACAAGGGAGAAAATGGCAGAACTCTTTCCAACAAATTTGAAATAAATCTTCTGATGAAATTAATTTTACCAAGCAAAGATTGTAACTCTGTTTTAGTAGTCGGGGGAACTGCCTCATCAATTGCATTGATGCTTTTTTGACCAACTTCGATCCCTCTCTCATGGACCATAAAACCCAAGAATTGTCCATCTAACACTCCAAAAGCACACTTATTAGGATTCATCTTTAGACCATGTTTTCTTATGCATTCTAGAGTCTCCCACAAATTAGCTAGATGCTCCTTGTACCCTTTAGATTTTATCATCACATCATCAATGTAGATTTCAACAACCCTGTCGATCAACTTATGAAAAATATAATTCATCACCCTTTGATAAGTTGCACCGGCATTCTTTAGACCAAAGGTCATCACAACCCACTCGAATAAACTGATTGTGCCGGGGCACCTAAAAGCGGTCTTTGTGATGTCTTCCTCAGCCATGAAAATTTGGTTATACCCTGCATTGCCATCCATGAAGCTAATAACCTTGTGCCCGGCTGCGGCATCTACTAACATATCAGCTATCGGTATCGGATAACCATCCATGGGTGTGGCTTTGTTTAGATCCCTAATATCGATGCAAACTCTTAATTTTCCATTCTTCTTATACACAGGGACAACAATCGACATCCACTCTGCATATTGGCACAGTCATATAAACTTTGCTTCTAGTAACCTTTCAGTCTCCTTTTTGATATCATCAAGCATGTTTGGGTTGAATCTCCTTAGAGCTTGTTTAAATGGTCAATATCTAGGTTTGATTGGCAACCGATGTTCAACAATTGATCGGTCTAGATCAGGCATCTCATAGTATTCCCAAGCAAAATAGTCTTTAAATTCCTTTAATAAATCAACGAACTCTCGCTTATACTCAGGATCCAACTTGACACTTACATACGTTGGCCTAGGTCTATCTCTAGAACTAATATCTACCTCTTCTAATTCATCAGCCGACGTGAAGCCATGTCCTAGTTTGTCATTTGTACCATCTATTGGATTATCCATTAAGACAAATTTTCAAAGCCAACTGCTTGGATCGACTATTGGCTTTCATTATTGACTCTAATGAAGCCTCCTTCCCATGTCTTGCCAGAAAAGCATTCAAAGTCTCCTAGTTCCCAAAAGACTAGATCGGTTGTTGCGATACTTACAGACTCATCAGCGCAAACCAGTTTGACATCATCTCCATGCCATTGAATCAAAACACTGATGCATGGTCGATGGTACACAATAGTTCCCATGAATCCAATCACGACCTAGGAGCAAACTGTATGACCCTTTTCCATCGATGACGAAGAACATGGTAAGCAGAGTCTTACTCCTGATTGTTAGTTCGACATTCATTGCCCCTCGGGTCTTAGATGAACTACCCCCAAAGTCCTTAAGCATCATGTTAGTCTCAATCAGATCTCCTGGTCCATTGCCCAGTTTACGAAAAATGGTGTAAGGCATAAGATTAACAGAAGCACCTCCATCCACCAACATTTTGTTCATCGACTTCCCATCAACCAAACCTTTTACATATAAAGCCTTTAAGTGTCGATGCTTGACTGGTTTGTCAAATATAGCCTATTGTATAACCGTTAGCTTGGTAACTATCTCTTCATACTCTAATTCATCGAAATCTAAATAAACTTCTTGATCTGCCGGAGCTCTGAACTCTAATGGCAACAGAAAAGCCATTTAAATATTAGCCAACGGTTGCTTTCTATTGGCTATTTGCTTAGCATGCCATACTTGAGGTTTATCGGATGCCTAAGCCTGTTCCAACTCTCTATTCCTTAGGCGTTGCACCCTTCTCTTCTAGCTTCTTGTCAAACCTCCTGGACACCATTGGCCTTCCTGCCAAACATATTTTCTATCGCTGTCTTCTTCATAATCAGCCCAGTCTTGATCAACAACTCTTTTTCTAAGCCGATTATGAACACTTCCATTTTTTAAGCGTCAATCCATGTTATTATGATGATATGCATCTTGAGCATGGATAGACCGGTGGTTGGCTTAAGATTGCCTAAACTCCCAATACTGATCACTGCACTCTGGACAGTTATTTCTAGTAGGCAACTTCAAACCTTTGTTCCAGCAATGTCTGAAGAAAGGACAATTCCAATGTGATTTAGCTTGCTTTCTTTCATACCTCTCTTTTTCCTGTTGACGCTAGTATTCTTGCTCTTCTAACCAACGCTGATAATCCTTTTCCTTTTGCCACTGCCATTTATTCAACAGAATTCGAGATGTAACCCGTGGCTTTGTCACCCCACCTTTTGACATTTCTCCCTGCTCATATCGGCTCTTTTGCTTATCGCGACGTCTTCTAATTTCTCTGTATTCATTAGCTGATATTTGTATCTTGGGATCGACTGTTCTAGCTTCTCTTGATTTGGTTGATGTTAGGATCTTAGTCTTTCCTTTGAACAGCCTAGCATCGACCATGTTTTGATCTCCTAGGAAAGGATTATCATCAACTTTCATTTTCTAAGGCGTATCAAATTTGAGTCTTCCTTGCTGAATAGCCCTCTGTATATGCTGCTGGAAAATTCTGCATTCATTAGTGGAATGAGAAGTAGCATTATGGAACTTGCAGAACTTCTTATACTTCAACTAATTAGGGGGCAACATAACATGATTATCGAGTAACTTGATCTGTCCCTTCTCAAGCAAGAAATCGAAGAGCTTGTTTAATTTTGTGACGTCAAAGTCATAGCTCTCCTCGACTCCTCTTCCCCAAGGATTTGGCACCATTACTGTCTTTTTGCCCCAATTCCATTCAACCATAGCAACCTCTTCTTCTTCATCTTCATAGTCATCATCGACTGAATATGGATTATAAGCTTCGACCACTGTAGTACTCTTCTGGAATCAGGTATCTCTGCGCATACTCTAGAATTGGCTATTGAGCACTGCCACTCATTAAGCCAATTGACCCAAGTTGTCAAATTCTTGTCCCAGCAGTTTTTCTTTCCATGTTGGCAGCACTCCTTGAATAGCCAAAGCAGCTAGCTGATCATCAGCCAAGTTTAATGAGAAGCACAAATTTCTAGTCTCTCGGGACCTCTGAAGAAACTCAGTGCCTGATTCATTAGTTTTCTACCTTATAGTTGTCAAATCGGTAATCTCCTTTTCTCTAGTCCTAGTATAAAAATATGTATGAAATTTCTTTTCCAGGTCAGCCCAGTTGGCAATGGAGTTGACTGGCAGTGATGAAAACCAAGTGAAGGCCGGCCCTGATAGGGACAAGGAGAAGAAACAAACTCGATGGGCCTCTTCAATGGATGCTCCGCCCAACTGTGTAAGATACTGACTGACATGTTCTATTATGCTTGTGCTGTCTTGGCCAGTGAACTTAACAAACTCTAGGAGCCTATAATTTGTACGAAAAGCGACCAAGTCATACCATTCTGGATATGGGTGTTTGTATGAGAAGGTCAATCCTTTTGGCTTCAGACCAAACTGATTCTTCATCATCTCAGTCACCTTTAGCAACAACTCATTAGCATGCGAATTTGGATTTCTCTACACTTGCTGACCCATTTGTGGATTGAAATCTCATGTGCCTTGATACCTTGGATTCAGAATCATGTGAAGGGTGTTATAATCTATGCCATAATGATACCCCTATAGAATCTCTATCTACTAGGTCCTTTGCTGATTTGCTGCTTGAAGTCTCTGGTTATAGACATGAGGATCTATATCTCTATGGATCCTTTGAATTGATGGTGCTATATTTTGAGCCGATGATGGTATGTGGCCTGATGTGCCAAAATTAATCATCTGATTCTGACCTTGCCCCACCGGTTGTTGAACATGCTGCACTAACGATCTAGGATTATACTGTATCTGATTTGTAGTAACACTTTGAGCTTGTTCATATGAACTCTGAACTGCCTAGACATCATCATTACATGCTAGTGTTGCTTCTTGATGGCTGGTACCGACTTGATTAGACCCCTAGGTCGATAGATATGGAATGTTATAATAAGCCGGCCCGATCTGATCAACTAGAAACCGATGAAACATCTCTTTCATGGTGTTATGGAATGTGTCCAAGAAATCTTCATTATGGATTGATATGGCATCATGAACAGATTTATTTATAGCTTTCATGAAGAAACGCCTGTCTTTAGCTTCGTCTGCATCTGTCTGCCCATGCAACAGAACTCTTGGTAGTGGATATTTCTGAACAATTGTATTATCATGTGTTTTGGTGTAGGACAACAAACACTTGTTCTAAAATTCTTCTATAGCTTTGCTGATGACACCTTTATCTCCATCAGGTAAGTCTTCGTAAGGTACCATAAGGATGTCATTGTTATTGTGAGCCGCCATGATGATTGTGGTGTCCCACTGAGCGTGCCAGAACATGTGTTGGCACGAAATTTTGTCTCGTGCCGAGGGCACACGAGCAAGCCGAAAGGGTCTGCTCGATGGAGCTGGAGATCCACCTAGCTTCAACGTAGGGATTACCGATCTTGTGCACTCCTCCTGAGACATGCTAGTCAATTTGACCCTGCAATTGACAAGGAGAGAAAGCTAATCAGTAATTTAAAGCAGAACATGTTAGTGTTGCCAAATAGTCTCGAATGTGCGGCTCTAAGAGCCAATGTGGAAGGAATCGACTAAATAGCCGATTCCAGCATACTCATAAGAATAAATTAGTTAAAGCTCATGGGGTTGAGGAAGAAAAATTAGTTATCATTCAGGATGAATATCATTATTTAGACAAATATTAGTCAATGGCAATAGGATGTCAATAATAATTAGTTTATGTTAAGCCAATGACTGCAAGTAACCGAATCCCTTTTTATCCAAAAGAAGCAACTCATCATCATTTAACCATTTAATAGAGATAAATCTAATGAACATATTAGATCTCATCTATCATTATGACTAGTGGGGCATGAGGCAAAATTATGCAGGCCGTAGAAACAGTGATAAATTCGACGACCCTAACTTATTACTAATATCAGTGGGGCATGAGGCAGAATCATGCAATCCATAATACAATAATAATATCATGGGGCAAACACATCTTTCAACCTATCTTTACTTCAATGGTCGTGTGACGTGAACTGCATATGTGAAAGCACTCGATATCGGCTAAAACAGTCGATTCAGGCATAGCGCACAGTTAAGGTCATGCCCTGTCAGGAACAGATCTACCAAGTACCGATCCCCACTCCACGGTGCTAACAGTGGGGTGTGAGGTAGAATCACACAGGCCATGATAATGGACCAGGGAATGGTTTTTGTTAGCCAATAGATCTATTCAAGACCAGACATGCCTTAACCACGTACTATGCATGATCAAGATTGACATAAAATAGCCGATAAAACATAACTCATCGTTTAAAGTATAGAATAGATCAGTTTAGATTAATAAACGATGGATTAAATAGGATATAAGGCTGATCTAGATCAATCCCAATCGAGCGAAGTGATATTGCTATAATTAAATAAACAATGAAAGCGATAAGCAATATCGGTAACTTAATGAATCTATCCGAAGGACGTCACCCTTAGACAGAGCCGATAACTTGACCTTAATCTAGTTTGAGCAGTGGTGGTCAATCGGATCAATGCCTATACTTGAACTAAACAAGAGTCGATAACTAGCTTATACTAGAGTCATAGTGGAGGTCGACCGGATCGATGCA
Source organism: Miscanthus floridulus (assembly GCF_019320115.1). Lineage (NCBI taxonomy): Eukaryota > Viridiplantae > Streptophyta > Magnoliopsida > Poales > Poaceae > Miscanthus > Miscanthus floridulus. Next base: position 64,750,993 of record NC_089595.1, read on the forward strand.
GCCGTACGAACAGAAGTATAAGCCATGACGGTACTTACAGACAAGTCAGAGGTCGGCCGGACCGATGCAGCCCTACTCGCTGAAGAACTCGCCGAGATCTACTCTACTCCTACTCCTAAGGGGTGGCCGGAGCCGAAAAAAGTAAGTAACTTGTATTTGATTGATTGAGTGTCCTTTTTTAATAGCCAGGCTCCAGTATTTATACCCGGAACCTACGCATGAATCCTACTTAAGCATGACTCATCACAATTTTTGGCCTAAGAGAAAACATTCCTAATTTAAGATAACTTGGACCCTAATCTTTCCCTTTTTGTAGAGTCCAACATGATTTTCCCGACGCTAATCGTAGCTTTTTCATTATCTGCTGGAACTATCTGAAGAAAGCTAATTCCAGTGCTGCATTCGAATCAGCTGATACCATCCTTCATGCAAACGATTCCTTGATGATATGATCTTGAGAGCTTTTGAGTCCCTACAATTCTTCTTCCAAATTTTGGTGTAAACACGTGATTTGGTATCCACCTATATCTCGTAGGTGACAGGAAATCACCCGACTTCTACCGACAAAGCATTGCTAAGCATTTATTCGATCCTAGACCTACATAGGTTTCAAGGTATATTTCTGAACAAGGAAATTATATGCATCAAGTGTTTCCAATCAACTCCTATAACCTAATGCATGAAACATAAAAGGACCAAGTTGATATTTGTAAAACATAGGAGGCTTAGAATGCTTCGGGGCCTGCCTTTCAAGTAAGACGAGGGCTTATGGTCCGAGCACTCAGGAAAATTTTCTAGAACCTATTCTTTGCCTTCTAGAGCTATTGGCTGCTGAGCCTCCAATTGGTCCTCCTCTTCCACTGTCTCAAATTCCAAAAGCGTTATTCCCTTCGACGATTCTATATGTATGAAGGTATAGATAAATATAGCAAATGCATAAGGGATGAAGTGTGTAACACCCTAGTGTTAAGCATGCATTTGGCACTTGCATTTCATGAGCACAAGCATCATCCAAGCATTCATGAGCATGAGCATATGAAGTTTCATGTCATTCACCTTCTCTTTATCACATGTGATGAGGATAATATCCATGTATATGCTTGTGATCATGTGTGACCAATACATGAAATGGTTTTGAGGTCACAAAACACCTTAGACATATCTAGGATGGTGAATGGAACAATGTTTGTATTCATTACATGGGCCAGTTTTGCTTCTAAGTCCTAGTTTACTCATGATGTCATTTTTAATGATCCTACTTTGACCAAAGTTGAACTATAGCATAGAGTGTTTGCATGGTAGTGTACCCTTAATAAAAGTTGTAGTTCTTGACATGGGTAACAAACTTAATTTAAGGGTCATGAGCTAATTCAGTGCCTAATGTAGTCAAAAATAGCTCCAAAGTAGCAATCAAATGTTGTTTAGGGACTTAGAAATTTTGCTGTCTAAAGCTAGTTTTTAGTTTCAAAGTAGCCTACTTTGGAGCATTGTAGTTTAAAAACCATTGTGAATGAGACAAAACTCTTTTAAGAAGAGTTGTAGATCTTCTGTTGCTCTACAATTCTTAGTAATGATGTTTTTGCTAAATCGCCCCAGATTAGGAGATCTAGGAGCTCAAAGTCGCCCAATCAGTCGACTGAATTAGGCCTGATGGCTGATTTCAAATGGCCTCAGTGGCTGACCGTGTGCATGCCAGGCGTGCCATCTGGTGGTTGTACACCGGTGTTAGGCCACGCTGCCAGGCCAAAGGGAGGGCAAGCCTCCAGCGCACCCTCTCTCACTCTCACTCATGCTCTCCTATCTCTCTCACTCTTGCGTAGCGCCAAAGCAGAGGAGCACCATGCCATCATCGCCATTGAGCTTCACTGGTCTAGCTTGCCACCACGCCACACCACCACGCAATCGCTCGCATACATAGAGCCATCGCGCCATCCTCTTCACCCCTGACCTGCTCACGTCACCGTTCGAACCAAGGTGAGGGCCCTCGGGCCAATGCCATCGCCACCATCACCATGTCCATCAGAGTGCCACTGAGCTCAGGCTCGCCATGGCTAGGACAGCTCACAGCTGCTCTCCCTCTTCTCTCCTCTATGTTGTAGCTACTAGGGTTCACGCTTGCTCGAGCCATCGGTCATTGGCAAATGCTGGCCTCGCTGGAGGCGAACGCAACGTCGCACCACCATGCTTTCGCCGCCAAGATGCCATGCATGTGGTCATGCCTCATCGTCTCCACCGCAAAGCCCTACCTTAACCCTAGATCTCCGCTAGGTCACCATGAAGCTATAGCCATGCTCGCCCGAGCATGCCATGGCCAGGGATGGCCGGAGCGCCACCGCGCGCCTTCGCTGAGCCACCATTAGCGCCGCCGCTGTAGCCAACCACCGTTGGAGGTCCAACGACCTACCTCATTCAATGCGGGATGTTGAGGGGAACACGATGGTGGTGACGCTACTGCTGGAGACCTTGCCATCGGCGAGCTTTTCACGGTCAAAGCGCCACCTCTACTTTGGTTAACTGATGCGTGGGGTCGGTTGACCGAGGGGCCCAGTGGTAGTCACAAGGTGTGGGTTGGTTATTGGGTGTACCTAGCATTTTAACCCTGTTTTGTTTTTCTTTAATTGATTTTCTAGAAATGTTTACAAACTTCAAAAAATTATATCTTGAGCTAGGATTGTCCAATTTGGGTGAACCAAATTTTGTTGGATTCATCTTGTAGTGTAGTATTTGATAAAAATATGACATCTACTGTTTGGGGTATTTTTCTAGGGGAATTAAATTAAGCTAGTAAAGTACTTTTAAATTAGTTTCTATCTTGTAAAATGTATAACTTGAGCTAGCGAAGTGCTAAAATTGTGATTCCAATTTTTCTAGTCTTATGTTGCAATGCTCTAGCTAGGAAAAATACTAAACCTACAGTAGGCATATTGAAATATGGTCTTCCTATTTAACCTTGATTAATTGCTAGTTTCTAGTGAAAATAAATGGGGTAAAAATACATAACTTATGATCATGCAAATTTTTACACAGTGTTATGGTGGTAGGATGAAAGGAAGAAAAATATGAAATTTATTGTTTGACACTTTTCACTAGGCTAAACTATTTTTTGCTAAAATAAGCCTATGAAACTTGTTATTTTTTTAGAGGTGGCTATACTTATCCAATGGCATGAAATTTATACAGTATACTATTGTGGCTATATGTAAGCTACTGTAAGTTTCTCAGGATTCATTGTGCACAGGAAATATTTATCCTCTAAATCACCCTATTATATAAGGAAATTAATAAATGCACATAAATAAATTAGTTGGGCTTAACCAGGATGTTTGTTGTGGTGCTTGTTATGCATATGATCTATTGAAGTTATTAGTTGGGCTTAGAAGTAATTGGTTATAGGCAGCTACTTACTTATTGCTTTATAATTCAACTAAATGGCTGCATGAGTAGTTTCTGTTGTGTTGACAAATTCATGATTATAGTTACCTTTCCTGTGAAACTTGTTAATAACAAAGTTGTAGATAACTTACTCATCTTGCTTATCCTAAAATTTCATGGTCATAGGGCTAATGGTTTAAGAGTTATAGCTGTTTGAAGTCTGCTGTCAGATTTGCTTGTCCTCTGGACAGATCTAGAAGATTGAATTGTTTGACCTAGATAAATACTGAATCACCTTAAGATGATTAAAGGAAACTTGTAGGCAATTTTATAAGCTTTCCAGAAAGTCCAAGATCATGTTATTTGGGTGTATAAAACTACAGTTATGGTCAAAACAAGTAGTTGCTGTCTTGTACTCTAGAAAATGCTTTAAATGGATGTTTGTTTAGTTACTAGAGAGGAGATATGCACCTACTCAGTAAAACAAAGTTAATATTGTTATCACCCTGATACCTTGTTGCTAAGGACATTTATGTTTATGCATCATATCATATCATCCATGTCATTACCTGTGCATTCTTGTATCTTATTTTGCGCTCATGCATAAGGATCTCTAGAAGCAATCACACTCTTGGAGTTTGAGGCAAAGGAGGAGGAGAATTAGGAGGCACCATAGCAGGTAGCTCCCGAAAGCGAGGAGTAGGCTCCTAAGGAATTACTAGAGTGCCCTGATCACAGGCCTACCTCCTTTCTGAAAGGCAAGCCCTAGAGCATTTTAAGCCTCCTATATTTTACAAAATATCACTTGAGTCCTTTATGTTTGATGCATTAGGTTCTAAGAGTTGATTGGAAACACTTGATGCATGGAACTACCTTGTCCCGATATATACCTTGAACCCTATGTAGGTCTAGGATCGAATATATGCTTAGCAATGCTTAGACCGATAGAAGTCGGGTGATTTCCTGTCACCTGCGAGATATAGGTGGATACCGGAGCACGGTTGGCTATAATTGCAATCGTGGAAAATAACCATGGGATGTTATCAAGTGGAGACTGGGTGGGATATTATATGCAATGGTGTTGGGTTAGCTATGTTGGTCCTATCCATGTCGATTAAGGATCGTACCATTGTTGGCACTTCTATCGAGATTGACAGCATGCCTCTCACTTAGCTGGCTAAATAACTCGTTCCGACCATGAAGCCGAGTAGCTCAACTTAGGCTAGGCCTCGTTCTATAAAAGTGTGCACACTAGAGGTAGTAAGGATGTGTGGGGAGCCAGACATGAGCCCAAGGGTAGGGTAGTCCAGATCGTCCTGGCAACCGGTAGAGTCCCTGATTGTGCGGCACTGATCGAACCCACAAAATGTGTACCTGAGTTGCACCAAAAGTGACCTAAGGCTTCCATGGTTGGTAGACCTGGGTTTGTGTTAGGAATACTACCTAGCTAGTTGCAACCGATTTAAATCGCCGTCTCTCCCGGAGAGTGAGAAACTTGACTAGCTCCAACATCGTAGTAACTAGATTATGGAATATGATGGTTATGCTGAACATGGAATTATTACACTAGCTATGGTTACTATTGTTTTGCTACTAAATGATATACCACATGTTTGGCGTAGGTTAGTTGCTAATCTATAGATGAATAGCTATAATTAACTTGATGACCGAATTATAAAATGTATAGCTGAATTAGTGGCTTTTTATGCAAAATGTTGTCAAGCTAGCTCCACATAGAAAGCCTTGCATAATCCTTGGAGTCACTTTATTTTTGGTTTATGATGGGTATTTCTAGCTGAGTACCTTCTCGTACTTAGGGTTTATTTCCCACTTGTTGCAGTTAAGAAAGTATATTATGGATATTGTAAGAACTACTTCTGTCCCACCATGGACGAGGAGTAGGCCATGGGCAAGGCGCTTCTACATATCTAATCTATGATGCTTTTATGGGATGTGATCACAAACTGGCAAGTATTTGAACAATGGTGTGAGATGTTAGTTTCAAAACTACCTTTGTTTCTGCTACTACTACTTTATTTGAACTTGGGTTGTAATAACTTTTAATTATACTCTGATGGATGGTAATGTAATTGTGAACTCTATGTAATATGTGGCATGTATGTTGAATCATGTACGGTCTTGGTTGTATGTTGGCAATGAATTGAGGCCCCTCGTGGTACTCGACAGACTATTGGGTTTATATGGGCTCAAGTATGATAGTGCGACCGCTTATGGGCTGCCATTGTACTTGTGCTCTTATAAATTGGACGGTTCTGTCACAACTGGCATCGGAGCAAGATTTATCATTATTTGGCACATGTGTATTTAAAACAAAGGTTTTTGTTTTCCAAACCCAGCTTTTGGCAACTTATAGTTATATATATAGGTGTTCAAATCTGAAATTTGAATCTAAGGTGTGCTAGTGATCATTTCCCTTATGCCCAGTTAAGGATTTCATGTGGCTAAATAAGTACTAACATGGGGGGTTTTTATTTTCGTCGTCCATACGATGTGCTATTTTATGGGTGCCATTCCTTGAGTGGTAATGTATGGATCAAATACCTCTACGCCCAAGGAAAGATGATGAGTAGCATGACCACAAGATGTGAGCGTGCGGTCTAAGGGGAAAGGTAGCTTTGATACTAAAATATATATATATGTTGCATATATATACTAAGGTATTTAATTGTGGGTTAGCTTTGATATGGCTGTATATGCATATTTATATGTATATATGGGATGCATTTACTTTCGGGTAGCTTTGATATGGAAGTATATATATGGGTATATATATATATGGAAGTATTTAGTATTCAACCTAGAGCCCAGATTTTCATTTCTGCATTTATATAATTGTGGGGTTGGGCTGAAATAAAACTATTGTGTAGGTACGCTAACAACGAAACATGTAGCCTGACTAGTTATGTTATTTATGAGAGAACGTATGTATGCCACCGTGTATGCCGCTAGAAGTTTTAATTTTCCTAAGTTTGTGAGGACGTATGGAACATGCATGCATCATGATAAATCATTCATTACATATTTGCATTGTTCCTCCCCTTATAAGTTTCTTATTCGGTTAAGTAACTCTTTTCTATTATAACGTTGTTCTCACGAGAGTTGCACCATTTTGTTATAGATGGCAGCCTATTACCCACCGGAAGGGAACGAGGCATTATTTGGTATCTTTGGCACACTTGCCTTGCTCTAGAGAGTGTTGCATTTTGTGGGGTACATAGAGCCGCCCCAATACTTTTGGACACAGAGGCATGTGTAGGAGGAACCATGGTTTGAGGTGCAGGAATCCATCCTAGCTTGTACATGGGCACCGCAGTACTAGGGCTGGAAAGCAGAGTCTGAGGGAAGAACCCCTTGGGAAGGTGCTCAAGTGGCAGCCTTTGAGATCTTAGGCACACTTTGTCAGCAGCATGGTGATTCACTCACCAACAGTGCAGCGGGATCTATTCCACAGGTGGATCCAGCTATGGTAGTTTGGAGGCAGCGTGACCGTGTTTCTATGGTGCAGGACCATGATGAGTGGGCACAGAGCTCAAGTCCTGCTATGAGTGTCATGTTCACTATCATGTAGATGTTTTATGCCCAAAAAAGACGCCCGCTATTTCTAACAAGAGTCTTATAACATCTATGTGAACAAGCTCATGGAAGCTAGGGAAGTTTTCAGTGCAAAAACATGTCGATGCACCTAGCATACAGCATGTTCTGATTTCATGGGAAAGGATTATCTTCAATTTTCATCTTTTGAGGTGTATCAAATTTGAGCCTCCCTTGCTGAATAGCCCTCTGTATATGTTGCTGGAAAACTCTGCACTCATTAGTAGAATGACAAGTAGCATTGTGAAATTTGCAGAACTTCTTATTCTTCAACTAATCGGGAGGCAACATAACATGATTGTCAAGCAACTTGATCTGTCCCTTCTCAAGCAAGAAATCGAAGAGCTTGTCCGATTTTATGACGTCAAAATCATAGCTCTCTTCAACTCCTTTTCCCCAAGGACTTGGCACCATCACTATCTTCTTACCCCAATTCCATTTGGCCTTTGCAATTTCCTCTTCTTCGTCATCCTCATAGCCCTCATCAACTGAATATGGATTATAGGCTTCGGTGATTGTGTCACTCTTCTGGAATCAGGTATCTCTGCACATATTCTAGAATTGGCTATTGAGCGCTGCCACTCATTTAGCAAATTGACCTAAATTGTCAAACTCTTGTCCCAGTAGCTTCTCTCTCTATGTTGGCAACATTCCTTGAACGGCCAACGCAGCTAGCTGATCATTAGTCAAGTTCAATGAGAAGCACAAATTTCTAGTCTCCTGGAATCTCTGAAGAAACTTAGAGCCTGATTCATTAGTTCTTTGCCTTATAGTCATCAAATCAGTAATTTTTTCTCATGTCCCTGTGTAAAAATATGTATGAAACTTCTTCTCTAGGTCAGTCCAATTGGCAATAGAATTAACTGGCAACGATGAAAACCAAGTGAAGGCTGGTCCTGACAGGGACAAGGAGAAGAAACAAACTTGATGGGCCTCTTCAATGGATGCTTCGCCCAACTATGTAAGATACCGACTGACATGTTCTATTGTGCTTGTGCTATCTTGGCCAGTGAACTTAGCAAACTCTGGGAGCCTATAATTTGTAGGAAGAGCGACCAAATCATACCACTCTAGATATGGGCGTTTGTACGAGGTCTGCCCATTTGGCTTCAAACCAAACTGATTCTTCATCATCTCGGTCACTCTAAGCAACAACTCATCAACATTTGAATTTGGATTTTCGTGCAATTACTGACCCATCTATGGATTAAAATTTTGGGTACCTTGATACCCCAAATTTGGAATCATATGAAGGGTATTGTAATTTGTGTCATAATGATATCCTTGTGGAATCTCTATCTGCTGGGTCTTTTCTTGGTTTGCTACTTGAAGCCTCTGACTGTAGATGCTGGGATCTGTATCTCTACGAATCCTTTAAACTAATGGTGCTATTTTTTGAGCCAACAATGGTATTTGGCCTGATGTGCCAAAATTGACCATTTGATTCTAAACTTGCCCCATTGGCTATTGCACATGCTGCACTGATAATCTAGGATTATACTGTATCTGATTAGTAGTAGCACCCTGAACTTGCTCAGATGAGCTCTGAACTGCCTGGACATCATCATTACCAGCTAGTGCTGCTTCTTGATGGCTAGTACCGGCTTGATTAGTCCCCTGAGTCAATGGATGTAGAATATTGTAGTAAACTGGTCCAACCTGATCAATTGGATATCCATGAAACACCTCTTTCATGGTGTTGTGGAATGTGTTCAAGAAAACTGTATTATGGTTCAATATAGCATCATGAACAAATTTGTTTACACCCTCTACAAAGAAATGCCTATCCTCAGCTACGTCTATATCTGACTACCCATGCAACAAAACTCTTGGTATTGGATATTTCTAAACAACTATATTGTCACATGTCTTAGTGTAGGACAACAAACACTTGTTCTAAAATTCTTCTATAGCTTTACTGAAGACATCTTTATCCTCATTAGGTAAGTCTTGATAAGGCACCATAAGGATGTCACTATTGTTGTAAGCTGCCATGACAATTGTGGCATCCCACCAGGAGTGCCCAAATGTGTGTCGATGCGCCTAGCACACATCAAGCCGGAAGGATCTGCTTAGGATGAGCCCGGAGATCCGCATGACTTCAATCGTAGGACCCATCGACCCTACGAATTCCTCCTGAGGCATGCTAGTCAATTTGACCTACAATTGACAAGGAGAGAAAGTTTATTAGTAATTTAAGGTGGAACATGCCGGTCTTGCCTAGACAGTTCCAAGTGTGCCGCTTCAGGAGCAGCTAGACAGGAAATTTGACTAAATAGTTGATACATGAAGAAATCGGCTGTTATAGACTGTAAAACTCATGGGTCATGATTGATTTTACGTTGACAAGTACAATACACATAGATATAAGTAAAATCATCAGCTAGGTGGGTATTACCAATGTAAAGCATTGAGGCGATGAATCTAACGAGAAAGGATATAATGTGTAAATAAATCAACTGTCTAGTACAAATGGATCTACAAAAGCTTTGAATATAATCTGTTACTATCAATAGTGAGGTTTGACTGAATCAATGGTAGCTATGATGATAACAACAAACTAAAACCGAAGAATCCATAAAACCGTCTATACATTGGTAGGATTTCTGAAAGACATGCCATATCTATGAAAGCATAGGTGAATCGACTAAAATAGCCGATTCAAGTAGAAAAAGGGTCATAGCATATGGACAATCGACTATTCAATACTAGCAGACCTATAAACTCCTCAAATCTAACCAATTATCTTTAATAGTGGGGGTCAACCGGATCGATGGCAGCCATAATAAAGATAACAGATTAAACCTTTAAATAAAATGGATCTATTCACATTTAACAGGGTCATGAAAACATGCTATGAACATTATAGTGCGGGCGATCGGCTATTTAGCCGATGTAGGCATAGCAGACAGTCAAGGTCACGCTTGATTGAAAGCAAATCTACCAACTAGCATCCTCCGGTCTAAAGTGCCATCAATGGGGATTGACCGGATTGTTACAACCATAATAGCTAACTATAGACCAGATTTAACTAGCCAGCAAACCTCCTCAAGATCAGACATGCCTTAACTGTGTACTATGCACGGTCAAGATCAAAGTAGAACAGCCAATGAAACATAACCTGTCGCTTAAAGTAAGAAACACCGTATTGTAACAAAGTAAATGACGGACTAAAAGGATGTGAAGCCGATCTAGATCGATCTCGACCGGGCAAGTTTATGTTGCTAAAACTAATGGCAATAAGAACATCAGCAAGATCGGTAACTTAATGAATCTACCCAAAGGATGCCACTCATAGGTAGAGCCGATAACTTGACCTTAATCTAATTCAAGCAGTGGAGGTCGAACTTAACCGATGCAGCCATACTTGAACTAGATAAAGATCGATAACTAGCTTATACTAGAGCTCATAGTGGAGGTCGAACTTAACTGATGCAGCCTTACAAACAGAAGTATAAGCCATGTCGATACTTATAGACATGCCGGAGGTCGATCGAACTGATGCAGCCCTACTTATTGAAGAACTCGTCGAGATCTACACTACTCCTACTCCTAAGGGTTGGCGTAAATCCAAAAAAGTAATTTGTATTGATTGATTGGATGTCCTTTACAATAGCCAAGGTCCAATATTTATACCCGGAACCTAAGCATGTATCATACTCATGTATGACTTATTACAATCTTTGGCATAAGAGAAAACACTTCTAATTTAAGATAACTTGGACCCTAATCTTTCCCTTTTTGTAGAGTCCGACATGTCTTTCCTGACGCTAACCGTAGCTTATTGTTGTTATCTACTGATGTCATTTGAAGAGAGCCGATTCTAGTGTCGCATCTGAATCAGCTGATATTGCTCCTTATGCAATCGATTCCTTGATGACACAATCTTGGAATCTTCGAGTTCCCGCGTTCTTCTTCCCAAATTTTGGTGCAAACAGAAGTACAGCGAAGGCTAAAGAAGCATGTGCGTAAGCACAAGAAGACAGATAGGGAGGCTCTTTGGGACACTATTGATGCTCATACAGCGTTTGGAGCCCTCTAGACTTAGATGGAGAATACTATTGCAGATAGGAATGCAGCCCAGGTAGAGACATGGGCCATTCATGCTCAAAGGGTGTAGGCCATCCAGCAGAGGGATGAGGTCTACCATCTTATAGAGGCAAGAGAGGAGGCTAGGACTAGGACTATGGTTCTAGCTAGGCAGCTAGAGAATGACTATCATCAGAGGGAGATAGAGTATCAGCGTCAGATTTAGGAGCACCAGAACACCATTGCAAAGCTTCAGCATGATATTCATCGCCTCAACAACCTCATTAATCCTATTCCTCCCCCAGTAGCCACAGCATAAGAGGATCCAAATGTATTGGTTGCCAATGATGATGGCATGGAGGATGTCGAGGAGTCTGAGGAGGAGGTCAAGCCCTAGGAGGACAACCATGGTGATTATATATCCGGTGTTGACAGTGACCACTTTGAGCCCTGACTAAGCTATAGTGATTAGCTAGATGTGCTAGTTCTATATCTTTTTTGATCTTTTATGTAATGGGCATGTAGCTTAAGTTTCGATCTTCGAATGTATCATTGATGTAACATTGGAACCTTGCATTTTGGCCCATGATGGTTGGAATTTTAATTAAGTCCTAGTTTTGTTTTGCTGGTAAAATGTGACATGCAAGTTAACACATTGCGCGTACAATAAGTGATCAAATTGGTGATGTAATGTTGTGAGAATGAACTATTGTGCCTCTGTTTTATTATATAAATTTAAAATTCTCTCTAGTAATATCAGTTTGGCATGATTATACAATTCTTCTTTAATCTTTTGACATCATCCAATAATCACTTATTACTACAATTTTGCAGATGCTTTGCACATGCGCTGGGGCCAGCGCCAGCCAAAATGGTGGCAATGATGGTGACCTCCCACCACCACCGCCACCTTCCACGAATGATTTTTTCACACAGTTCTTGGGGAATCAAAGAACGATGGAAGAAACACTGCACCTCATTGCGCAGAACATAGACTGTACCCACCAGCAGAATCAGAGGCCAGAACCAAATCAATACAATACATTCAAGGAGTTTCTGGAGACTAAGCCTCCTATCTTTAAAGAGGTAGAAGAACCACTCTAGGCTAATGAGTGGTTGAACACTATTGAACAGAAGTTCCGTCTATTGAGGGTCACCAAAATGATGAAGGCCGAGTATGCATCACAGCAACAGCAGGGGCGTGTAGGTATCTGGTGGACTCATTATTTGTCTGCCTTACCTGCTAGAGCAAATGTTACCTGGGAGCAATTCAAGGCAGCCTTTAGGGGGCATCATATTCCCTCAGGGCTGATGCGTATGAAGGCAGCTGAGTTCATGAGGCCCACCCAAGGGACCAAGACTCTTATAGAGTATATGCATGCCTTCAATAACTTGTCCCGCTATGCTCCAGAATTTGTTGATACGGAGGCAAAGAAGATTGAAATTTTTAAGAGAGGCCTCAGCACTAAGTTGATGAAAACAATGGCCAACTCCAAATGTGCTACATACAACGACTTCGTCAGTGATGCCCTGACACAGGAAAACCAGGACAACCTACATGCAGTATCAAAAGGCCGCAAATGGGTAGTAGAGGCAGGTTCCTTAGGGTCTTCTCACTCCAGAGCTCCCATGGTAGTTAGGCCACAATTTCATCCCCTAGCACCTAAGTTTAGGCCTCCCCAGAAGAACACCTAGGATAGCCAACATCAGAAGGTATTTCACAAGGCATTCACCATTGCCCTACCCAAGGGTAATGTAGGCCAAGGAAGCTTAGCAGGGCTAATAAGTAACTAGCCATGCTTCAATTACAATCAGACGGGTCACTAGTCCAAGGAATGCCCCTATCCTAAGAAGAACGGGAATCAAAACTAGGGTAATCAGAATCAAGCCAATCCTAAGGCACGTCTTGGTTATGTACACTATATAGCCATGGAGGAGATTCCCACAGGGGAAGTCATGACTGCTGGTATGTTTCTTGTAAACAAGCACCCCACAATTGTTTGATTTGATTCTAGAGCCTCGCATTCATTTATGAGTTAGACATTTGCATCTAAGCATGATTAGAAGATAGTGGTTGTAGATAAGGGTGTTTATAGTATAAGTTTAGCTAGGCTACTATTTTCATAAACCAATTAGTCAGAGATGTACTCATCTCCATACAAGAGCGGGAGTACACTATAGATCTTATAGTATTGCCAGGATTAGCCATAGATGTGATATTGGGCATAAAATGGATGAGTGGGCACAGAGTTCTTATCGACACATCCACTCAAAAAATTATGTTAAGGGAACCTAAAGGGGATGGTGCTTTCCTAGTGCCACTTCCTAGAAGTTTTGATCTTCAAAACTCGTCTTGTGTCATCCAAACCACTACTCTCTGTGATATTCCTATAGTTTGTGAGTATCCATATGTATTTCCAGATGAGTTGCCTGGTTTGCCACCAGATAGGAATGTCAAGTTTAAGATTGAGTTAGTGCCAAGTACAGCACCTATCTCAAGAAGACCCTATAGAATGTCACCCAATGAGTTAGCCGAACTTAAAATTCAGCTATAAGAACTTTTGGACAATGGTCTCATTCGACCTAGTTCATCTCTCTAGGGTTGTCCAGCTTTATTTGTGAAGAAGAAGGACAAATCCTTGCGGATGTGTGTGGACTATAGGCCACTTAATGCCGTAACTATTAAGAACAAGTACCCTTTGCCTCGTATTGATATTTTGTTTGATCAATTGGCAAGAGCAATGGTATTCTCGATGATTGATTTGAGATCAGGCTACCACCAGATTAAGATCAGGCCAAAGGATATACCTAAGACAGCTTTCTCCACAAGATACGGCTTGTATGAGTATTTAGTCATGTCTTTTGGACTAACAAATGCTCCTGCCTATTTCATGAACCTAAAGAATTCGGTGTTCATTCCCGAGCTTGACAAATTCGTTTTCTTGTTCATCGATGCTATCCTAATTTACTCTAAGAATGAGGCAGATCATGTAAAGTATTTGAGAGTTGTCTTGTCTAGGCCGAGAGAGCACAAATTGTATGCAAAGTTTAGCAAGTGTGAATTTTGGCTGAAGAAAGTACCTTTCTTGGGCCATATATTATCTGAAGATGGAATCCTATAGATCCATCTAAAGTACAAGAGGTCATGGATTGGAAGGCCTTGACTTTGGTTCATGAAGTCCAGAGTTTTCTAGGGCCAGCAGGCTATTATCGTCATTTCATTCTAGATTTTTCCAAGATAGCTAAGCCCATGACCAGATTGCTTCAAAAGGATGAAAAGTTTAATTGGCCCCTTGAGTGTGAGGCTGCTTTTCACACTCTGTGAACCTTGCTAACCACTGCTCCTGTTCTGGCACAACCCAACATTGAAAAGCCTTTTGATGTGTTTTGTGATGCATCGGGTATAGGTTTGGGGTGTGTGCTCATGCAAGAAGGTCGAGTTATTGCCTATGCTTCTTGCCAATTAAGAAAGCATCAAGTCAACTATCCTACACATGATTTAGAGCTCATAGAAGTTGTTCATGCATTGAAGATATGGAGACATTATTTGTTGGGAAATGTATGCCACATATACACTGATCACAAAAGCCTCAAATACATCTTCACTCAACCTGAACTAAACATGAGGCAACGAAGGTGGTTAAAGCTAATCAAGGACTATAATTTGGAAGTGCACTACCATCAAGGAAAAGCCAATGTTGTGGCAGATGCACTTAGTCAGAAATCTCATTGTAATGCTTTAGAAGCACTGTTGGAAGATGGGTTTAATCTGTTGCATCCTGTTGTTCTACACAACATCACTATCAGTTGCTCACTTGAGAGCAAGATCATCGAACTACAGAAGACATATGTTGGTGTGTTTCACATCAAGAGAAAGATGAAGGAACAGGAAACCAAACATTTTAGGTTAGATGAAAGAGGTGTGATATGGTTCAAGGACTGACTTGTGGTACCAAAAGACCATGAACTTAGAAATCAAATTTTAGATGAAGCTCATTCATCCAAGTTGTCTATCCATCCAGGTAGTAGCAAAATGTATCAAGATTTGAAAAACTATTTTTGGTGGACAAAGATGAAGAAAGAAATTGAAGCCTATGTTGCTAGGTGTGATGTCTGTAGCCGAGTTAAGGCAGATCATCTGAAACCTAGTGGACCGCTCCAGCCGTTATCCATTCTAGGCTAGAAATGGGAGGAAATAAGTATGGACTTTATTATAGGCCTCCCATAGACACAACAAGGTCATGATTCTATATGGGTCATTGTAGATCGCCTCACCAAGTCGGCACATTTTGTACCAGTTAACACAAAATATCATGCTGGGAAGTATGTTGAGCTGTATGTTTCTCAAGTCATGAGGCTACATGGGGTACCAAGGACCATAATCTCAGATCGGGGACCACAGTTTATAGCTCACTTTTGGGAACACTTGCACAAGGCCATGGGAACTAAAATAATTAGAAGTTCGGCATACCATCCACAAACCTCTAGGCATACCGAGTGAGTGAACCAGATCTTGGAAGATATGTTGAGAGCTTGTGTTATATCCTCCAAGGGATCGTGGGAGAAGTGGTTACCCCTCACTGAATTCTCATAAATAATAGTTATCAAGAGAGTATTAAGATGGCTCCTTTTGAAGTGCTTTATGGCCAAAAATGTAGAACTCCTTTGAACTGGGTTGAGCCCAGGGAAAGGAGGTACTACGGTATTGATTTTGTCAAAGAAGTTGAAGAATAAGTGCGTATTATCCAACAACACATTGAAGCAGCCCAAGCCCAACAAAAGAGTTATGCTGATAAAAGAAGAAGACCACTAACCTTTGAAGTGGGAGATTATGTGTACTTAAAAGTTTCACCCATAAAGGTTGTGTAGAGATTTGGAGTAAAAAGGAAGCTTACACCCATATATGTAGGGCCATATCAGATTATTGATCAAAAGGGAAAGGTCGCCTACAAGTTGCAACTTCCCCCAGAAATAAGTACTATTTTCAATGTCTTTCATGTCTCTCAGCTGAGAAAATGTCTTCGTGTACCAGATGAAGCCATTAAACCCACCAATATTAAGCTCCAATCAGATTTGACTTATGAAGAGAAACCAATCCGAGTGCTAGAAGAGATGGAAAGACTAACCTAGAGCAAAGTCATTAAGTTCTACAAGGTGGTGTGGAACAACCACAGTGAACAAGATGCCACATGGGAACGAAAAGATTATCTACGTGAGGTTTATCCCACCTTTTATGAAAAATGGTAGGTCTTTCAAATCTTGGGACGAGATTTCTATAAGGGGGGTTGTAACACCCTAGTGTTAAGCATGCATTTGGCACTTGCATTTCATGAGCACAAGCATCATCCAAGCATTCTTGAGCATGAGCATATGAAGTTTCATGTCATTCACCTTCTCTTTATCACATGTGATGAGCATAATATCCATGTATATGCTTGTGATCATGTGTGACCAATGCAAGAAATGGTTGTGAGGTCACAAAAACACCTTAGACATATCTAGGGTTGTGAATGGAACAATGTTTGTATTCATGACATGGGCCAATTTTGCTTCTAAGCCCTAGTTTACTCATGATGTCATTTTTTCATGATCCTACTTTGACCAAAGTTGAACTATAGCATAGAGTGTTTGCATGGCAGTGTACCCTTAATAAAAGTTGTAGTCCTTGACATGGTAATAAACTTTATTTAAGGGCCATGAGCTAATTCAGTGCCTAACATAGTCAAAATAGCTCCAAAGTAGCAATCAAATGTTGTTTAGGGACTTAGAAATTTTGCTGTCTAAAGCTGGTTTTCAATTTCAAAGTAACCTATTTTGGAGCATTGCAGTTTGAAAACCATTATGAATTAGACAAAACTCTTTTAAGAAAAGTTGTAGATCTTCTGTAGCTCTACAATTCGTAGTAATGATGTTTTCGCTAAATCTCCATGGATTAGGAGATCTAGGAGCTCCAAGTCGCCCTATCAGTCAACTGAATCAGGCCTAATGGCCAATATCAAACGGCCTCGGTGGCCGACCGCACGTAGGCCAGGCACGCCATCTGGTGGCCGTACGCCGGTGTCAGGCCATGCTACCAGGACAAATGGAGGGCAAGCCTGGCATGCACCCTCTCTCACTCTCACTTGCACTCTCCTACCTCTCTCTTGCTCTCGCGTAGCCAAAGTGGAGGAGCACCGTGCCATCACCACCACCAAGCTTTGTCGACCTAGCTTGCCACCGTGCCGCAACACCATGCAATTGCTCGTGTACATAGAGCTACCATTCCATCCTCTTCACCCCTAACTCGCTCGCATGGCCGTTCGAACCAAGGTGAGGGCCCTCGGGCCAATGCCATCACCGTCATCGTCATGTCCATCAGAGCGTAGCTGAGCTCGGGCCCACCATGGCCAGGACAGCTCACGGCTGCTCTCCCTCTTCTCGCCTCCGTGTTGTAGCTGCTAGGGTTCACGCTTGCTTAAGCCATTAGCAATTGGCCAATGTCACCTCGCCGAAGGCAAACACCGTGTCGCACCATCACGCTCTCACCGCCGAGCTGCCATGCACGTGGCCATGCCTCACCGGCACCACCGTGAAGCCCTACCTTAACCCTAGATCTCCGCTAGGTCACCACGAAGCTATAGCCATGCTCGCTCGAGCATGCCATGGACAAGGATGGCCAGAGCGCCACCACCGTAACTAACTGCCATTAGAGGTCCGATGATCCACCTCATTCGATGCGAGATGTTGAGGGGAACACAACGGTGGTGACGCTATAGCCGGAGACCTCACCGTCGGAGAGCTTTTCGCGGTCAAAGCGCCGCCTCTGCTTCAGTTGCCTGACACGTGGGGTCGGTTGACCGAGGGTCCCAGTGGCAGTCACAGGGTGTGGGTTGGTTTTCGGGAGTACCTAGCAGTTTTAACCCAGTTTTGTGTTTTTCTTTAATTGATTTTCTAGAAATGCTTACAAACTTCAAAAAATTATATCTTGAGCTAGGATTGTCCAATTTGGGTGAACTAAATTTTGTTGGATTCATCTTGTAGTGTAGTATTTGATAAAAATATGAAATCTCCTATTTGGGGTATTTTTATGGGGGAATTAAATTAAGCTAGTAAAATACTTTTAAATTAGTTTGTATCTTGTAAAATGCATAACTTGAGCTAGGGAAGTGCTAAAATTGTGATTCCAATTTTTTTGGTCTTATGTTGCAATGCTCTAGCTAGGAAAAATACTAAACCTATACTAGGCATACTTGAAATATGGTCTTCCTATTTAACCTTGATTAATTGCTAGTTTCTAGTGAAAATAAATTGGGAAAAAATACAGAACTTATGATCATGTAAATTTTTACACAGTGTTATGGTGCTAGGTTGAAAGTAAGAAAAATATGAAATCTATTGTTTGACACTTTTCACTGGACTAAACTATTTTTTGCTAAAATAAGCCTATGAAACTTGTCATTTTTGTAGAGGTGGCTATACTTATCCAAGGGCATGAAATTTGTACAGTACACTATTGGGGCTATATGTAAGCTACTATAAGTTTCTTAGGATTCATTGTGCACTAGAAATATTTATCCTCTAAATCACCCTATTATATAAGGAAAATAATAAATGCACATAAATAAATTAGTTGGACTTAACCAAGATGTTTTCTATGGTGCTTGTTATGCATATGATCTATTGGCGTTATTAGTTGGGCTTAGAAGTAATTGGTTATAGGTAGCTAGTTAATTATTGCTTTATAATTCAACTAAATGGCTACATGAGTAGTTTCTGTTGTGTTGATAAATTCATGATTATAGTGACCTTTCATGTGAAACTTGTTAATAACAAAGTTGTAGATAACTTATTCATCTTGCTTGTCCTAAAATTTCATGGTCGTAGGGCTAATGGTTTAAGAGTTATAGCTGTTTGAAGTCTGCTATTAGATTTGCTTGTCCTCTAGACAGATCTAGAAGATTGGATTGTTTGACCCAGATAGATACTGAATCATCTTAAGATGATTAAAGGAAAGTTGTAGGCAATTTTATAAGCTTTCCAAAAAGTCTAAGATCATGTTATTTGGGTGTATAAAACTACAGTTATGGTCGAAATAAGTAGCTATTGTCTTGTAGTCTAGAAAATCCTTTAAATGGATGTTTGTTTAGTTACTAGAGAGGAGATATGAACCTACTCAGTAAAACAAAGTTAATATTGTTATCACCCTAATACCTTGTTGTTAAGGACATTTATGTTTATGCATCATATCATATCATCCATGTCATTATCTATGCATTCTTGTATCTTATTTTGCGCTCATGCATATAGGATCGCCAGAAGGAATCACACTCTTGGAGTTTGAGGCAAAGGAGGAGAAGAATCAGGAGGCAGCACAGCAGGTAGCTCTCAAAAGCAAGGAGCAGGCTCCTAAGGAATTACCGGAGTGCCCCAATCATAGGCCTACCTCCTTTCTAAAAGGCAAGCCCTGGAGCATTTTAAGCCTCCTTTGTTTTACAAAATATCACTTGAGTCCTTTTTATGTTTGATGCATTAGGTTTTAAGAGTTGATTGGAAACACTTGATGCATGGAACTACCTTGTCTCGATATATACCTTGAACCCTATGTAGGACCAGGATCGAATATATGCTTAGCAATGCTTAGACCGGTAGAAGTCGAGTGATTTCCTGTCACCTGCGAGATATAGGTGGATACCGGAGCACGGTTGGCTATATTTGCTATCCTAGAAAATAACCATGGGATGTTATCAAGTGGAGACTAGGCAGGATCTTATATGCAATGGTGTTGGGTTAGCTATGTTGGTCCTATCCATGTCGATTAAGGACCATACTGTTGTTGGCACTTCTGTCGAGATTGAGCGCATGCCTCTCACTTAGCTAGCCGGATAACTTGTTTCGACCATGAAGCTGAGTAGCTCAACTCAGGCTGGGCCTTGTTCTATCAAAGTGTGCACACTGGAGGTAGTAAGGATGTGCAGGGAGCTAGACGTGAGCCCAAGGGCAGGGTAGTCCTGATCATCCTGGCGACCGATAGAGTCCCTGATTGTGCGGTGCTAATCAAACCCGCAAAATGTGTACCTGAGTTGTACCAAAAGTGACCTAAGGCTTCCATGGCTGGTAGACCTAGGTTTGTGTTAGGAATACCGCCCAGCTGGTGGCAACCAATTTGAATCACTGTCTCTCCCAGATAGTGAGAAACTTGACTAGCTCCAACATCGTAGTAACTGGATTATGGAATATGATGGTTATGTTGAACATGGAATTATTACACTGGCTATGGTTACTATTGTTTTGCTACTAAATGATATGCCACATGTTTGGCATAGGTTAGTTGCTAATCTATAGATGAATAGCTATAATTAACTTGATGACTGAATTATAAAATGTATAGCTGAATTAGTGGCTTTTTATGCAAAATGTTGTCAAGCTAGCTCCACATATAAAGCCTTGCATAATCCTTGGAGTCACTTTATTTTTGGTTTATGACGGGTAAGTCTAGCTGAGTACCTTCTCGTACTTAGGGTTTATTTCCCACTTGTGCTAGATAAGATAGTATATCATGGATATTGTAAGAATTGCTTCTGTCCCACCATGGACAAGGAGTAGGCCATGGGCAAGGCGCTTCTATATATCTAATCTATGATGCTTTTGTGGGTGTGATCACAAACTGGCAAGTATTTGAATAATGATGTGAGATGTTAGTTTCAAAACTACCTTTGTTTCCGCTACTACTACTTTATTTGAACTTGGGTTGTAATAACTTTTAATTGTACTCTGATGGATGGTAATGTAATTGTGAACTCTATGTAATATGTGGCATGTATGTTAAATCATGTACGATCTTGGTTGTATGTTGGCGATGAATCGAGACCCTTCATGGTACTCGATGGACTACTGGGTTTATATGGGCTCAAGTATGATAGTGCGCCCGCTTGCGGGCTGCCATTGTACTTGTGCTCTTATAAATTGGATGGTTTTGTCACAAATTTTAAGTATGGTATGACAAAATGTATATACATTTTAGCAACAACATAACAAGATGATGGCAAGATTACTTTGCTTTATTTGAGTAAGCGCATATCTCTTCTCTAGTAGATAACTATTAGTTTACTAAGTAGGTGCATATCTTCCCTCTAGTAAAGCAACAAACACTCACCACGCGGCGGTGAAACTCTGAAACGGGTCGGCCACTGTAGCTTCGATTCAGTCAAGACATCAGGGCCTGACAGCGTACTTTCATAGCATTCAAACTCTAAAACCATGATGATCTAGCTCATGGCGTAGTTGACAAAATTGTAGTACCAAGTGAGGTCTTCAACTTTGCCAATTGGAGTTCGAGCTGGTTCAGCTTGGTTTGGGAGATACAAGGCTCCAAACATCGACACATGAAACTGAAAAGCAGTTCCTAGACTTAGAAAAATTCTAAGTCTCCAACTAGACCTCAAAACTGACTTGTGGGCCATTTTTTAGCATGTTCTGCACATTTTCATGAGATGGTCATAAAATAACTTTTTTCCTTATATAATTTGCTACAACTTTGCTTTATGTTGCTCAGACATGCAAACATTCTAAGCTGTACTTTTAAACAGTCAAACAAAAGAGTCATAATTACTTGAAAGCATAATTAGGCAATATGGTCAACATGAACATTGTTCCTAATGACATTCTAAGTGTAGCTAAGTTGTTTAAGAGGATAATTAGCCACACCACACATGGATCACACAAAAGTCAAGCATCACATGTATTGAAACAAGGAAGAACAAGTGAAATGTTACTTTTGTTTCAAAGCCATGTTTCATATGTTTCATGAGTTTGTTGCATAGTACTAACTAACCATGTTACTAAAGTATGTGACATGTGTCAAGAGTGAGTTGGACATGTTGCACTTGAGTGTTACACACTATTCATTTCATAAAACAAACACACATGGAATATAACAATATGTTGCAATGTTTTAAAAGCATGTTTCAACAATCCAAGCTCATGAATGGATGAATGATGCTCATGTTTATGAAACGCAAGTGCAAATGTGGAAGCCAAACACCTAGGGTGTTACATCCACCGCCACCACCGAAACTGCCTGGGTGGTCTCGGGGACTGCGGTGGTCATCCGCGCTGCTTCCACAGGCGGTGTAACTATGGTCTCGGGGACTCCGGCGGCCACTCGAGCAGTTGCCTCTGGTGCCACATGAGTTATTTCCACCGAAGTCACCCGAACACTGTCAGGTGTCGCCACTGTTCGCCTAAATGGTCGTTTAGCCCATTTAAACACCGTGTAAACGCTACACGGTGGTGCGCCGTTTCTGTTTAATCACCCGTTTACCCCGTTTAATTGGCCATTTAGCCCGTTTAATGGGATGTTTTGCCCGAATAATGGCTAAATGGTAGGTAACCGACTGTTTACCGTTTAGCGTTTAGGAAAACACTAGGTGTCGCTGCCATTGTTTCCCTCATCCATGGCATCTTGCACATCCCTGCTCTAGCTGGTGCGGCTGGCGGGGGCATCCCAACCCTTGGAGAAGGTGGTGCCACTGGCCCATCGTCATCCAACGAGCTTGAAACCACCATTTGCAGCCTCCGATGCTGAGTGGGAGCGCCGATGCTCATCGGCCACTTTTCTCGATGGGATGACCCTCCCATTTTCCTTCTCTTCGGGGACGGCTCCTCACCCATAGGCCACTTCCCTCGGAGTTTCTCACAGACATGTGACCTCCACTCACCTCCATCTCCGTCATTGTGATCATCCGATGTGTCCCCACCAGCTTTCGAGCTAGCCCGATGCTGGGGACTGCTCGGCCAGTCAGCTAATGGCATTACCAAGATGTACACCGCCTGGCCCTACCCATGAATCTTCAAGAGCACAAATGACTATGCTACAACAAAAAAGGAATCAAACAAAACTAGAAATAAGCCTTTTACCCATGGTGGGAGGTTCCCTACACTGATGGCCCTCTACTGGTTGTCGATCTTATGGTGACCCATGAGGTTAAATAACACCCCCAACCCACTACATGAATTCATCTTGGTCAATTGGATTGGGCACCTCTCGGGTCCCATCAATATCCCCACGGAATTCATTCGTGGGGTGTGCCCTCTCCTTGCTAGGCTGGCATCACCAAAAAGTGAAATTCATCGCTACTATGACCCATCCACCCTTCTCCAGTCAATCAATGTCAAGAGTTCCTTCACTTGCTCCATTCCATTGACACCAGGTCTCTTCGACCACTTGGTGTTGCTCACGGGAATCTGATCAATGTCACATGCCACATGGTGTTCCCCCTATGGCATGTAGAACCATTGCTGCACCCAATACTTCATGTTTGTGTTCAACATAGCGATGTACTAGCCAACCATCCCATCCCAAAGCTACAAGTACGCACTACCTACTATCCTAGATCTAGATCCCCCTCGAGCTTTCAAATAGAAGAACTGGTGGAAGAGGTCAAAATGTGGAAGAATGCCAAGATAGGCTTCACATAAATGGATAAACACAGAGATGTGAAGGATGGAATTTGGGCCTAGATTACAGAGACAAATCCCATAATAGTCAATCAACCCATGAAGGAATGGATGGATCAGAACACCAAATCCACGATAAAAGTAATCTTCAAAACTACTAATTCATTGCCACGAGGGTAGGAAAGCTCTCACCATGAGCCAGATGCCATCCCACCATCACCCTATCAGGCAGCACACCATCCACCACCAACTGGTTGAGCTCCGCCTCATTGCTGATGGAGCTCACCCATTCCTCGGTGCGATTGAGCTCACACGATGCCCTACTCAAGCTGCTATGATTTCTTTTGGGCGCCATCTAACATATTTGTGGCCTAGAGGAGACTACAAGCTTGCAGTTACTTTGATGGTGGAGCAATTATTGAGTGATGCAGTGTAGGTGAGAGGAAGAAGATGAAGTGGTGAAAGAAAGGTGTAGAATGTGCGTCGAGGTTGCGTCGCTCTTATAATGGTTCGACCCCTGACCCTTTGCCTTCTAGGGTTTTTGGGAAACCACACCTCCCCTACTGCATTCTCCCCTAAAACCTCCACACATCATTGGGCCATCGAGTGGGCCTTATAGGCCGCTGCATCAAACTGCGTTGAACGTAGAGTGATGAAATGGAGTCCAATGTTACGCGTCATTTCAATGGAGTCAAGATATTTTCTGACCCTACTACAAGATACCTTCATCATCTTCCAGCAGGCTCAGGGACTATGTGTGTACATGTCATCTTGTGATGACTATACTTTTTTTCTTAGCTAAGACAGAAATGGGTTCAGCACCCGCAGACTACCTCATTGGATCCTATCACCACAAGACTGCTTCACCTAGTGCTAGGCTTAGGGACTAAGGGTGTACACTTCACCTAGTGATGAATGTACTAATTGCCTGGTTTGGATATTTTTCTTTGACCCTGCTACAAGATTCCTTCATCATCTTCTAGCATGCTCGGGGACTACATTGTGTACAATGCACCATGCGGTGCATGTACTCCATTTTTCCCATGGTGTTTTGACTTTGTCAAGTCTACCATCTGATGCCTCCGCTCTACCCTGATGACCACATCATCAGAGCCATCACAATAAGCACTTAAGTGTGTACACATCCCCGGCTGAGACTTCAAAAAAATTACTTGAGCTCCTTACATCCTACCTGCAAACCTTGAAATTTCAAGTGAGCCCGAGCTCAACTCCCAGATTGAAAGACTTGGACATCCATTTCTACAGCTTGGATGCCATGTTCAACATCTTGGATGATGTATTCATTAGCTCGAAAGCCTATTTCAATAGCTCAGCTACCAATCAATCTAGACAGACGCCTGCTTTTGACGACCGGTGACTAGCTAGACTGCTCAGACAAGCTCAAGATGGTGTTGCTCAGTGGATACAAGGTGCTCAGGGACTAGCTGTGGGGGTATCACCCCCGATACCCACAGGGATGCACATGGGCTGAGCCGCTAGGGGAGGCCTAGCCCACGAGACCACGCAGGGGCCACGCCACCAATCAAGGCCTAGTGTGCAAGACAATGCTGCGTGAAGTACGACGTAAGTTAGCATGCCTTGCAAGACTGCGTGAAGATCCTTGGTGATCTAGGAAATCTATTCAGATATGCTAGATTACCATGATATCTGTAACTTCTTATATTGTAAACCGATAAGGATAGAAACAACTGATCTATAACCCAACCCTCCAAGCTATATAAGGCAGGTAGGGACCCCTCTCATTTTGATCCGATCATACGCAATGCAATCCACAAAGACATAGGACATAGGGTATTATGTCAAGCCAATAGCCCAAACCTGTCTACTCGTTGTCTCTCATGCTCTGTGTCACCATCCGGATCCCTCACGCGCACCTCCACCAATTCATCTACTACCATGGGCATACCCCTCGGTAGACTACCGACCAAATTTCATTGATAGGCGATCTTCGATGGCCTGGGCCATTGCAGCCGGTAGTTTCTACATGCACAACGATCAACATAGCCAGATAGAGGGACAAGTTCATTCCCAAAGGCAAACCCCAGCAAATCAGATTCAGCATATAGAAAATGACCACTTACCAATATTTCCGCATACAATCTAGTAAGAAGGATCTTCATGCACTCTAGGTTACTCTGGCTCGGTCCTGCCATGTCTTCTTGTAGCCCTACCATGCCAACTAGGGAACTTGATAGTCCTAAGGAATCCTTGCCGGTATGTCTCTGTTCTTGTTCTCCTCTCGTGGTGGTGGGGGGCTTTCTTTTTCTGTGTTTCTAGTGTTTGTCACAAACGCAAGGAGTGAACACACTATTGGGGCATCAGTGGAGGAGTTAACATGTAGTAAAAACCAGCGCCAAGACTAATGTCATCTCATCGGCGTAAATAGAGGAGACATGCTCTGTTTTCATCAGTGTAAGCTTGAAAACATCAACACTTGCAAGAACCATGCATCAAGGATTATTTTTATTCAGCAACTTTATACTTTACAGGATCACACCAGGTCTGGCTATCTAAAATGTTGACTACCCAGACGATGAGCCCTTGCATTGCCACATAGGCGCATGCACATGGGTGGCGTTAATAGCCTATTGCAGCAGGGGACGTCGCCTCCTGGCCTATCGCATTGACATGATGGGGTGAAGCCCCACCACCCACCCACGCAAACATCATGGTCATGGGGTGATCGACGGCCCCCAAACTATAACAGTAGAGACAAGGGGTGAGAGGAAAGGTTATACCTGCTGCCTTCTCTCTTTAGAGCTCCTGATTCCATCCCAAACCTTTTGCCTTCCACCCTACTGCACCACCGACGCCTCTTGCTAGGACCATGGCAGAGCGGACAAGGTCGTCTATCGATGTGGAGTCCCTAGAAGCCTTCAACGCTGGCAATCCTCCACCGACAGATGGATCTCCCATCGGCCTACTCTCTAACTCACCAGTTTCACCTTTCAAGGTGGTTCATCACCACTCTCCATGTTGTTTATCATCATTTAACAAGAGTATGCGAGCAATGCTCACACTAGTATTTGTGTTCGTGCTGTTTCATTTAACTAGTATTTGGAATTTGCCTACTATCTCAATAGATGTTCATGGGCATGATGGCGTCTTGAGCCTTGTTCGCCCTGGTGCCTGGTTCTTCATCCATGGTCACTCTTGAAAAGTGGCCCCATGAGGCATCCCCCAATGGAGGCAGCCACCCATGATTCCATGCCATGTTGCGTAGGTCAGTTTAGAAAAAAATCATTTGCCTTCTCAATCAGATCGCTCTCCCCCTTATCCTATATGGGCTTGAACTTGGCTTGTATTATGTAGCACTTCCTTCATGGTGGCTCCATCCTAGGTTGTGGGGCTTTCCCCCGGTGGTGCCAGAGAGTCGTCCCAATGCCGCTTGCTGTCGTTGAGCCCATCTGTCCCCGCACAACCCTCCGGTTCTAAAGTGGGCAAATCATTAGAAGAGCATGAATCCTCAAACAACATAGAATGCCATCAAATATTGAAGGATTACCATGAGGTCCAAGTAGATTTGTCATCAACCAGGCTAAACGCCGAGACATTGCGCGGTTAGCTAGACACCGCTCGCGACGCAGTTCAAGCTTCCAAGAATCTGGCCTCCTAGGCACGAGCTAACTTGGTGATCGCCTAGCAGCAGGCCCAACACATGATGAACCTTGTTGTGGTACTAAGCACATGGGTTGACACCCTACAGATGTCCATGCTAGCTGCCTGTAACGCGGCCTTCCCTGTTGGAAGAGTGGATAATCTATTAGCCATAGAGGAGCACCTTCAAGCCCTACTGGCCTAAATTTGAGTCATGGTGACCAAAGTCGTTTGTTAGGGGGCTGCCACAGTGATGGCTGCTGCCTAGCTTTAGATTGGCATAGCGGTGAACCTTAGAGTGGTGGAGCAGGGTTTTCAACCTCGTTCGATGGACGATGACATCGCCGATCTGATCGAGAGTTTCGAGCCGGCCACCAACACCATCATACCAAAGGTGGACGTGGATGAGATCCTACATGCCAACCTCGACCCTTGATCTATGGGACATATTAGTAGTATTAGTAGTCATGAATAAGTTTGATCTACGGGATGCCCTTGCAAAATATGTGAACTCTTATTTGCATGTTGGTGTTAACTTTTGTTGAGCTTTGTATCAGGCCTTGTTTGGATGCATGTGTATCCACATCAATCCACATGTGTTGGAGTGGAATGGAATGGAATTTAGTTTAATTCCACTCCAATCCACTTCAACACATGTGGATCGAGATAAATACATGCGCATCCAAACAAGGCCTTAGGTGGGTTAAACTCTATTGAGCGTGGTGTAGCTCAGGTCATATGGTCATTGTGTAGCTAGTTTGTAGCCTCTGTTGGTTGCTTTTCGCTGTAGATTTCTTTCTAGTTGTCTTTGATCTGATCTATAATATGCTAAACATTCATCAGTGCCTTTGATCTCTGTTGAAGCCAACTTGTCTCTTTGATAGAATTTGTTGAACTTGAAAGAACCATGCAGCAAGGAGTTCATCTGAACAAGTCTAGAATATTATTTTTGCTTTTGCTTTTCTATTGTTTTGTTACAATTTTCTTTGTTTCCTTTAGGGATTGAATGAAAGTACTCGTACGAAATAGGTTTCCATGTATAATGTGAGATGTGTCTGGCCCGGTCAGATTTATGATGTTGGGACTTTCTTGCGTGCGCAGTAAATTTGAATAGCTATGTGGCTCCCTAAAGGAAACAAGGAGCAAGTCTCGCACTTACAATCTATTGAGCGTGGTGTAGCTCAGGTCGTTTGGTTTCTATTTGTTATTTTGTTGCCTTGGTGTCTTTGTCAATCTTTGTTGAACTTGCAAGAACCTTGTAGTGAGGAGCAAGTCTCGCCTTAGTGTAATGCAGAGCAGTGGTGCCATTGGTGTTAAAATGTTATAGCACACGTAAGAAAGTCTAACTGCAAGTCTCACCTCAGTCTAATGCAGAGCAGAGGATCCATTGGTGTTGAAATGTTATTACACACGTGAGAAGTTCGACCTTGATACATTTGAACGTGTCTAATAGTATCCTCCATAGTTTTTCTCATCTTCCTGTGATGCTTGTTATTGTGTCGTTTACGATTTTAAGTTTGGCTAACTTAATAGTAGCATAGCCTAGTAGTACAATATGGCGGGTGCATTGTAGTGCTTTTGAAGTGTCATTTTTGTGTATTTTGGAGTGCCCTCATCAACATACCCCATGTACCCATGACATTAGAAATCAATATAAGTATTGTACTATAGCAAAATTAATGGATGAAACCACGACAGGAGCTGTAACACCACCATAACACATGCACACCAAACAAATAATTCAATTTGCAAACAAAACACAGGTGTCACACTAGTTTAACTGAAATAATGACAACATCCATCAATGACGAAATTAACATGTACATAGACAAGCAAACAACATTGGTCCATTTAAAATGCATGATAGAGAGATACATCAAATGCAGCTTTATTTATTGCTCTGCTAATGAATCCAAGAACAAGGAAACATAAAGAACATAGTATGGTCTATAGGCAAACTTTTTTTAACAGTATGTCTACCATACCGAAAGACATGGATAGGGATGACATGAACTTTTTTGCGGTCCATGTTATATGCGATGATTGTTCCATCCTCCCTAACAAATAAAATCAAATTCCATTCTGGGTGAACTATGATCACTATGTCCTCATCATCAAAATCTAGGTAACCAAATCTAATATTAATCCTTCCAAATAGGATCTGCGTGGTGACCGTATGCTTCAATGTCCAATTATTAGTACCATAGTCTTCCAAGATCCAGATTGAAAGCTTGGAATCATTGGGACCATCAACAGTACATACACACAAGTGACCCTAAGCTTGATGGATGGAGTGGTGAAGACCATCTAGCCTATCCATTTTCCTCCATGTATTTCCATCCATATCCATAGCAAGTATCATAGAGTACCCCAAGAGTGCCCCATAATGTGTAGACAACCGTTAAGAAACACACTTGGTTGTCTGTAAAATGTCACATTAGTATGCTCGCCCCATTCAGATTCCTTATAGATTCATGCTATAGTTTGAGATGAGTAGATCTCCACACCTGCACACACAGTGTTGACTTCCACATATTCAATCACATGGAAGTATGAGGAGGCTATCGAATCGAACGCCAAGCAAGCCTCACCAACAGCATGGCCAACATCATGGGTGCTAGGCGGTAGAATTTTAAACTTCTAGGTCATTGGATTGCAGATGACATAGCAGTATCCATCAGTTCCTAGGCACCAGCATAGGATGAGGCCATTGCAGCAATCTAAGAGAGCTACATTATCAATGTTGAAGGGCAAGAATTCTAAGGAGCGAGGGCGTACACCATGGATGACGCTGGTAAAGTTTTGATTATCGTTCTCACTATTGTAGAAGAAGTCGGCCATAGTTTGGGGTAGCTTCTTATGGTTGTTGGGGTCCAAGATGAGGTTTTTCTAGGAGTAATAGACACATTTGTAGCAGAACAATGAGCGAGAGGGGAGGTGATGGAGGATATCAAAAATGACATCCTCCATGAGGCTGACCAGTGCATTCTCTTGTTGGGGGCCTCCTCAATTTCATCAGTGTGTAGTACGATGAGGGCTTCCTCAGTAATGAGATAATTGAAGAGGAAAATAATCCAACAAAGATCCAACAGTGAAGTCCACAACTCATACCAAAGTGCAACTTGCACAACCATTAACAATTTTCATGGTACGACCTTATGTAAATTTAGAGTAGCACCACATAGATATATATAACTCAAACTAGAGTAGCAGTTAATGGAGCTGTAACCATTACAATTTTAGTAGTTAATTGAGCTTCCTCAGTTTTCACAAGTAAAATGTCAGTGACCAAGTGGTAGTGATCATCATTGGCATTAGTAGCAACATGTGCAGCTTAAACATTATTGGCCTCCGTGATGTGAATGATGGACACAAAGCATTGATTTGCTTTTAATGCTTTCCTCTTGTTTGGAACTAAATGGATAACTTGGTTGTCAACAAGAAGACATAGAAAGCAAACATATGAGCTGCATCCTAATACATCCAACAGCCATGTAGACACCATTGGCACAAAAATGTGGCCTTAGATTTGTTACAAGTTCAAAATACCATAAGGACTCACCGGTGGCACTAGAGCATACGAAACAGAAATGTAGAATCAAGCGAGCACTGGACAGAAAAAATAGTTTAAGGCAGAAGCGAAGGGCCTATATGTTTGCCTAGATAGATAGGTATAATCAAGCAAGCACTTGATAATTAATAGGCCTAGTTGCACATAGGCATTTACAGTAAGAACACTGAACATATGCAGAAAACCAAGACACCAGTAGAAAACCAACCAATGCCACCTCCTAATTATTTTCATCAGCATTGGCCTAACTAGAACGGCAACGCTACAATGTTTCTTGTATACCTCATGTTCAAGCAAGGACCAAAATGGTGAAGGCAGGAAAAGGAGAGAAAGGAGACCTGCAGATCAGATCTGTCGCCACTGTCGTAGCACACGATGGACACGGATGCCAATGCTGCCATGCTCCATCGGGAAGACCCACTGTGTAGCCTCCAAAAGGACACCTGAGCCACCATAGCACACTGGGGATCCTCCGTTACCACCGCCGTCGCCGCAAGTCCAATGGGCATAGATTTGTTTCCACTTATAGGGGATACATCCAATATATAAGTCAACCTATCCACACAGAGAACATATACTACTATTAGGACTCCAAAGACATGTCAACACAACTAGCCGTCTAGCGCAATAGTGAAGAAAGTATATTCCTTGATCTAGGTCCCAGGTTTGACTCCCAGGTCTCATGGTTTTTTTAGTTTGAATTTATTAAACCATGGTGGCAACAAGTGACACGCAAGCCGTTGGGTCCAATAGGTTGGATGGAGATGGAGAAAGGTCCCACTAGCCATCGGGTCCCATAGGTACACATGATACACGAGCCATCGGGTGCCATAGGTGTATCGGGTCCCATAGGTCGGATGGAGATGGAGAATAGTTCCACAGGTACACATGACACGTAAGCCATCGGGTCCCACAGGTCGGATGTTGAAGGGTCCTGTAGGTACTCATTGGATGGAGAAAGGACCGAGCGGAGACTTCTATGATGAATTGCAAGCATCACGGATGAGTAACTATAGGTCCCATAGGTACACGTTAGATGGAGAAGGGTCCCACAGGTACACATCGCATAGAGAAAGGATCAAGCAAAGACTTTTATGATGAATTGCAAGCATCACGAATGAGTAATTACAAGTCCCATAGGTACATGTCAAATGGAGAAAGTACAGTGTGGAGATCTATGACAAAGCTATTCATTATAGATCAAATATTATTTGTCATAGATGTGTAATTAGTTCAATGATGAAGCCCTATTCATCATAGGTTTAAATGAGATCGTCGCAGATGAGTCACATGAGTGATCTGTGATGAAACCCTATGCTCTTCTATGATGTTTTTTGTGATGATGTCTGATTTCATCATAGAAAGGGAGGGTTGTAGGATCATCACCACTGATCTATGATGAAACGGAAATATTCATCATAAAAACGATCTTCTATGACAATTTTTGATTCGTCATTAGTATTTTCGTCATAGAAGTGGATATTTCAAGTAGTGAACTTTGCAAGAAAACATGGGCTATCTTATTCATCTCTTCTTCTTCTTTCTTTTCTCAGGTGGGCATCAGAGTACCCATTATTTTAAATATCTTAGATACTTGTCTATTTTTTCTCAACTCTTTTTTATGAATAACTTTTGCATAGCCCAATGCTTCATTTCTGCAACAAAACTTTTGAGAGATAGCAACAAAAAATTAGAGCATTTATTTGGTGGATATCCTACCAAGCATGTTTTTGGTGTTTACTCCTAGTGTAGAAGTGAAACATTTTTGGGTGGATCTAGATGGAATGGCATGTTGTTGTGCCTACCCATAGTGTCGGAGTAGTGCATATGTGGGTGGTGTGTACATGATCTTGATTTTAAGAGCATGACAAACCTCTCATAAGGGTCAACAAAGCTGCACTAAATACAAAACAAGTAGCATATATGAGTGAAAGTTTTCCTAGTCTTAATCATATATGGCTCTGGTAAGAATTCAGCTTTGTCATACATGAACTCATCATGTAGCATTTTTATGTTTTTTCAAAAGATAAATCTCCAGAACTTTAGTATCACTTGGAACAAGATAAACAGCAGCTCAGACCTTCTCATATCATATCCGTCAATTACCTAGACTTAGATCAAGCATATGCTATCCACAAGATTCAAGTTCAGAGTAAATTCTTATATCAAAATAGTCTTATCCAAAACTCAAGAGAATTCAAGGCTAAAACTAGGTACTTGAAAGGAATTATAATAGAGCAACTATTCATTATTTCCATATTAAGAGATTATCCTCAGAGTCCTTTTATTTATCTCTTAAAAATCAAACTTAAAAAAAACTAAACACACACCTTTTTACTTTGTTTTTATTTTTAGATCACACCTTACTAATATAAAGATAAATTTTTATTTTGTTTTGTAATTATGCATCTTTTTTTCAACTAGTATAGTAAACTTAGAAATAGTAAAACAAAAGGGAAAATAATACTTATCTAGATACCTACGAGGGATGCCCTTCCCCCAAGCTAGATGTTGTCGAGGTCGAATGTTAAAGTTGGGTGATCCTTCTCAAAGCAGATTTGCTGGTGGATGTCCATCTCATTTAGGAGTGGAGCAAGATGAAAACGACCAGGTAAACTTGGTCTTGATCTCATGTGTATTATCCTACAAAATGTCAACAAGAACACCAAAACTCATGGAACGGATTAGGATAAAGGGTTAGCGGTCAGCCGTCCAGAGATTAGTAATTCTTGAGGTTTAGAAATATTTTTGAATTGGTAGACTTCTAGCTGGAAGTCTATCTAATATATTTTTGGATTTTCTTATATAATTGTATGCATGGTATTTTTATTTATTTTTATGCCACCACAGTAAATATTCTTGCGGGTTTTTACACTCTGACAAATCATTCACATGAGGCTTAGGATTTTATAATGCAATAATGAAATTTTTATTTTATTTTTATAAGTGCAAAGCAAATGCAAAAAAGTAAATATGCTAAAGTACAAATAATTCATGCAATGCTAAAAAGTAAATATGGATAACTACCAATTTTACCTCCTGGCGAGGTTTCAGTTTTTAAGTCCTCCGGACAGGACTTGACTGGAGAAGTCCTTCATTCTTCAAGTGCATCAATCGGTCCTAGAGATAGAGACCTTGATGTTACACCTCTTGTGATGGTGACTATGATGATGTTACTTTTTTCTTCCACACCTGCTTGGTCTGTAGATTTGATTTGGGCGGAGTAGGTTCATCTTTCATAGTTCCTCATCTTCCACCCATTCATTCTCGGGGAGTTGATTCCTCCGACACTGGGATGCTCGATGTCTCCTCTTGGAGCGGGACTTCTTTGGTTATTCATAAGTGGTATAACTATTGAAATAGCAGCATACCTTTTCTCCAGGGAATTGGAAGTGGACTTGTTTAGATCCGATGTAGATGATTGCATTGGCCTTGTGGAGGAACGGTTTAACAACCTGAATTCACTATGCCCTAGACAGTCATGTCCGACTATCTAGGAAGTCACCTTCTGAATCACTCGAAGCCTATTTAACAAATTATGCCAGCCAGACAAGACGTAGAAGCGCCCAATGTGAGCCCGGATAGCCATGATCAGGCTTACAACTAGAGTAATGAAGGAAAAGGACTCGAACAAATTAAGAGTTCATTCTATTGATATCATTAACAATAATTCAACCCTAGGGACTACCTAGGAGCAAAGCATTGGCCACCAATGACCAACCACCTAATGACTTAGTCAATTTGGCAAAGGTAGAGACTACCGGATAATCCACCATATTACTGGACCATCCTATAGAGCATAGGACAGTAGCAGAAAATGGGAAATGAGTTGTTTGCCACTTAAGTGAGTGGGACCCACATGTCAGCATGAAATAGGAATGGATATCTCTTAGTTGAAGCCTCACTCTCACTCATCCTCCCATTTGCAACACTCACACTCTCTCTCTAACTCACTCAAGAACAAGCAAGAACCCTAGAAGTTAGAGAGGGGAAAGATTGGAGAAAGGATTGGAGAAGATGAAGGAGAGGAAGGGGGAAAGCATCAGCAGCAGCTCATGGATATCCTTCACCCCTCAACCCCTTCATGGTAAGCTTGAGAAGAATCATCTCCATTTCTTAGGTAATCCTTTGATCCATCTCTTTGGCATGATGCAAGAGGAAGTCCACATGGAGCCAAGCCAAGTTTGGATGAGGAATGTATGAGCAAAGGAAGCTTGAATCCTCAACCTTTTGCTATGGAAGCTCTCAGATCTCAAAGCCAAGTTTCTACAATAATCTCATGGTTTATCCTCAAGTTCTTGTATCTCTAAGTTTGATCCTAAAGCCCTAGCCACACTTAGTAAAACTAGCTTGCAACCCAGCCTTAGTGAGCCTAGTGAACCACCTAAGCTATCCTAGAAATATCATGCACATGCATAGATCACAGCTGAGCACATCTAGACTTGAATCCCAAGACCTCCCAAGAGCATAGGTTCTATCGCCCAACTGACGGAACGTCCGTCACTAGAATAGAGTATCCGCTAATCCCGAGTCTAGCCACCAGCAGTCTAATTTCCATTCTGAGCGACACAACGGAGTATTCATCACCCGTGATGGAGCATCCAGTAAATTATAGAGAATGGAAACCCTTCAACCTAGAGAACCTAGTTCCCACCGGAGTGTCTGTCAACTAACTAAACTATCCAATGTGAACAGAGAACCCCAAATATGCCTAAGTCCTGATCCTAATGGAGTATCCATGTTTCCCATGGAGTATCTGACAGTCTGAGCAGACACAACCCACCTCAGAACTTGGTATAGCAGAGTGTCCGTCAGCTAGGATGAAGTGTCCAACAGCATACAGAGAGTGTCAGATTACCCAGCCTTCTTACCCAAGGAATCAACAGCACTAGGTTAAGCATAGTTTCCACAAGGGCAATAGTAGATCCATAGGTAGAAGCCTCTATCCCGAGCCCTAAGTTGAGATATGTTCCTAAGTCCTCCTCGGTCGTCCTTATCCTCGATCCTTGTTCTTTTGTAGGAGCCGAGTAGCATAAGGAACATGTGAGAGTTATCGTCTACAACTTTGACTTTGTTCGAGTGGCAAAACCCAGGCAGGCACCCCACTATTATAAACCCTACTTTGGATACTTATCAAGTTGCATTATGAGTCCTAGATAATGATCACTCTTATACTACACCTAGAGTAGTCTAATAACCTATAGAAGCCTCTCATCTAAACAATGGGAATGGGAACGCTTAATGTTTATTGCTTAGTTGCTTGGGCAATGGTAGAAGTCGAGCTTGAGAAGGAAACTCATACTCACGCATATAGGATGTTACATCGGGATAATTAACTACTAAAACCAATGAGTTTACAATTTGACTTACCTAACTAATCTGGCTAAGGACTAATATCCCTAATATGATAATCTTGATGACAACTTGGATATCTTGCTCATGCGAGGGTAGGTCATCGTGAGTGTGGGATCTCAAACGACATAGCTCATGGAGCACTAAGGACCATGTATTGGGGTACATAAGTCTGAGTAACCACCCGTACAGACCACATGTCATGGATGGGGTCAATAAGCCAAGTAACTAGTTGTGACTAGTTTATCCATGAAATTAGCAAAGGGGTTGGTGTTAGTCGAGAATGTTCGGGACATTGACCGGGCAATCGCTTGAACCTTTCGTAGGACACTCGGGCCGGATTAGGGAAAGGTTGGGAGACATGAGGCAACCCTTGTCCCATGCATGGGGTATGGAGGTTATTCCCATTCTTCTGTGTGGTTATAGTTGTACACCTCTGTAGAGTCTCGAAAGCCTAGAGTCCCTCGGGACAGAACTATTTAGTTGTTCTTTCTTTCTATACCCATGGTAGCATGAACAATGGACTATGAGCACTTTGTCATAATGATGAATACCTTTAATTCTATGTTGAGCATAGCATGTCATACTTCTTAATGAACATCATTGCTTCTCGCACTTATACAAATGCCCGATAACTACCCTATGCATCCACCAAATATCATATGTTGGAATTAAGTCCTGCGAGTGCGCAATGTACTCATGGTGCTGTCGATAAGTTGTTTTGCAAGTGTTGTGGCTCGGTGGATGTGAAGTAGTGTTCTATTCACTGCTGCATAGTAGACCTTGGATTGGGCGGATCCAAGATGAGCTACCAGCTAACTCCGATAAGAATTTGAGCGAGTTATTGAAGAGTTGATCCTAGGAGGGATAATAACGATTACATATATGTTAATCATGTAATTTAATGTAAGCATAATAACCTTGTAATGTGGGCATGATGTTGGAAGTTACATGTGTTGGTTTGCCACATGGGGTGTTCCATGTCACTCGACCGTTAAAAAGATCCTGAAGCTATCGTGGTGTTCCGGTCGCAGCAAACGATCTTTGAAGGATGATGGGTGTATCATCTTCTTCTTCACCCATGTCCAAAACCATGAATTCAGCAGGGGTATAGTGATCATGTATTCTTACTATGACATCTTTAGCTATTTCCTCCAGAAATCGAATTGATTGGTCCACCATCTGGAATTGCATGTACGTAGAGAACAAAGGTTCATCACCAAATAAATATTCATATGTTACCTTGGACATTATATTGACACCCGATCCAATATCACAGAAGGTCTTGTGGAAGATTCTTTGTCCAATTGTACACTCGATCATAGGTATGCCTAGATCATCCTTCTTGGTAAGGTATGGTGAAGTGAGGAGGTGGTCGTACTCCAATCGGAGTGTGTTGATCATGTTAAGTGATTCTTCTTATGGCTACTTGGTCCTATTCTTCTTTCTTCTCCTATTGTTCTTCTTCTTGGTCACTGTTGTCTCTTTGCGCGGGTATGGTGTCTGTGGATGACCAGAAGATTGCAAGATATGATTCTTGGAAGTGGATTTCTCCTTCCTATCCTTGATTATGAAGCAGATCTTGGCACTATCTACGTAGATGATGGCTTTTGTGGTGCTTAGAAAAGGTTGGCCCACTATAATGGGTGCCCTTACATCTCCATCAGTTTCCAAAACCACAAAATCTGCCTTGGCGTAGCAGAGTGACTGATCTGCAAGCTACAAATGCATATTTATGCACAACAAAGTATCTCCATTAATTTGATCAGAGATTACCTTTAGCATGACGTTGACACTTGCTCCAAAGTCACAAACATCTTCTTGGAAAATGTGCGGTCCAATGGCAATGGAATTGATAGGTCTTCCTAAATCACCTTTCTTTTTAGGCAAGGAATAGTCTATCTACCTTCCCGTCGATGGTTGTATACTATAGTATGATGCATTATGAATATCGACAAGATTTGCAGTTCCTAGATGTTCCAGCTGCCCCAGAATCTTACCTTGGTCAGTTGGAGGAACAATAGCCACCAGCTGAGCTATTTGTGATTCTATCATTTTATTAAAGCTATGCTAGTTTTTAATGGCAGAAGAGAAGCTATCCATTCTATTGTTTATATTTTTTAAATTTTATTATTGGAAGCTAATTTTCTAGATAAGCCCTCCATTATTTTAGCTTGGCCAGA
Source organism: Miscanthus floridulus (assembly GCF_019320115.1). Classification (NCBI taxonomy): domain Eukaryota; kingdom Viridiplantae; phylum Streptophyta; class Magnoliopsida; order Poales; family Poaceae; genus Miscanthus; species Miscanthus floridulus. Next base: position 64,789,165 of record NC_089595.1, read on the forward strand.
TATTAATTCTCTCAAGGGTGGTTGATTATTGAAATTATTATTACCTTGATATTTACCTTGTTGATTACCTTAATAGTTACCTTGTTGATTACCTTGGTAATTTGGCCTTTGTTGCTGATTCCATCCTTGATTTTGTTGAGGACAAAAGTAGTTGCTGTTGACAAAGTTCACATCCTGATGGGTTTCAGGGCAGTTGTTCCCTGAGTGCCCAGTGTTTCCACACTCTTCACATGTCATGCGGGAATCATGAATGTGCATGGCTTCTTGCTTCTTATTGGCCCGGTCTTCGAGCTTCTTCATTAGCAGGTCCATTTTGGTAGATAACATGTCTACCTCCTTGAGTTGATGTATTCCTCCACCTCTCTTGCGGGTTTGAAGGCGTTCTTCATTCCAACCTTGGTTGGAGGCCATCTTCTCCATGAGAGTTGTTGCACCTAGGATTGTGAGTGAAAGGAACGCACCTCTAGCAGCAGCATCCATGTTCTCATGGGTACTATTGGTCAACCCATATTAGAACATCTACATGAGTAGCCAATTCTCCATCCCATGATGAGGATATTCTCATATGTAGTCTTGAAAGCGTTCCCATGCCTTAGGGACAGATTCATCGTGTTGCTGATGGAAACTCAAAATTCTTCCACGTAGAGCATTGGTCTTGCCTATGGGAAAGAACTTTGCTAGGAAGGCAATGGAGCAGTTATCCCATGTAGTATTTCTATCTTTGTTGGCATAGAACCAATGCTTCGCCTTCCCCAAAAGTGAGAATGGGAAGAGGCAAAGTAGTATGGCATCTTTAGAAACTCCTTTGATGGTGAAAATGCCACAGATCTATAGGAAGTGTTGGAGATGAGCACTCGCATCTTCATGTGCCTTTTCACAAAACTAGCTAGCTTGCACCATATTGATGAGAGCAGGCTTGAGCTTAAAAGTGTTGTCTCCAATGTTGATCGCCGGTCCAGTACAGATATTGGTCATAGTTGGAGTAGAGAATTCACGGATAGTATTGTCAGCCATAGCTTCAAAAACTGTTGTTAAGTTACGCCTTGTCTAGTTGTCTTCCGATTCTAAAGCTGAGACTTTCTTGAGTTTGGCTCTAGTTCTCCTGATTAATGCTTTTGGATCTTCCACGTAGTTTGTCGGAAGGTCAAAATTGGTCATACATTACCCTGCATAAGATATAAAAGTAGACAAAACAAGGGTATGCCTGCTAGAGTAGAGGTATATGGTTATCTTGATCACATCAATAAGTATAAGTTTATCAATATTTCCTTCTTGCCTAGCTACCTTCCCTGGCAACAGTGCCAGAAATGCTTGTTGGCATTTCTTAACGTCGCTACTAAAAACAAGGATTTGAATTTAATCTCTAGCAACGACACCAGAAATGCTTATTGGTATTTACTTGTGACTTGAAAGAATAAATGTATGAATGAAAATGATCTGCAAGTGCACAAATAATATACCATTGTAGCATTTCACCTGGGAGTATTCCAGGTATCGTTATTTATATTTTTACCACAGGGAAGGACATGAAGTTGGAATATATTGATAACTCATACACATGATGGAGAAATAAACCATAACCAAACTTCTACTCACAATAGGGGTAAGTCAAGAGATAAAAGTATTTGAATGGTAAGTAATAACTAATCATTGATCACTTAGAGTACTCCTTTCTATAGCATTAGCATGGCCAAGTAGAATATTAGAGAAATAATTCCAAAGTCATTCTTAATTACAAGTCAAAGCATATGTTGATTAGTGCAATTACACCTAGTAATCATGACTAAGATCAACTTCATATCTACACATAAGGGATATTACTAAGGAAGATTAAGAACAGAGCTTGTCTTCCTTCGTAACTAGATCCTACTTGTCCTATCTTCGGGGAGTGATCTACAAAGGACTCAATGGGAGTATCACATCCGTGATCTACCACATGGCCCGGAATATAGGGTGCATCCACAGGTAAACAACATATAAGCACCACGCTTACACAATGTCGACCACTCACCCCGTGTACACCAGAGCGAGCGCTATATGAACTTATGCTTGAACATAATGACAATCTAGCTATACTAAGTGATGAGGACATCACTCCTTTGGATGTACCAACTGATCCTCCAACCGTCATGCAAGGTCCAATGACCCGGGCTCAAATGCGTCAACTCAATTTACAGGTGAGCTCGTTCTTAAGTGATCCTTTTCATACTTTTGAGAATAGACTACTACCTAATGATGTTATCTTGCTTAGGAACATTGGAGAGGGTCAAGAGGGACTAAGAGGACGTGGAGGAGGTGATGATGACCAGCAAGGACGTCCAACACAAGTCGGAGGCCCAGTCCAACATGAATTCGAGTCTGTCTCGGCCTCCAGGACCAGTCTGCCTTAAACTAGTCGTCCAGGACGCATCCGGACTCTGTTTTCAATGATCCACATATGGATGGAAAGCTAATTTGATAAGGAAGCCAATCCAAGTGGTGTCACATCAAAAGCTGTTCGGAATCAATGGGAATTGTTGAAACAAGTCAGCATCCAGAATCTGCCAGGGTGCTGCGACACCGTCTTTTGGTCCGTTGGACCATGTATGGAGTTTGGGCCCATTAGGGGCGCGTCCAGGGGTCTTGCACGACCCTAGAGTCTTCATAAACAGCCGCCGCCCCTCCATTAGGGTTTGGGTTTTGCTTAGATTATTCTGTTAAGAAATAGTTTCGCCGTTCTTCGGTCTGTGAGACCCCAACTCGTCAGATTAATCTTTCATCTGCAATTTGGTTGCGTTCTTTCTTGTTCTTGCTTGTGTTCTTCGTTGAGCAGGCAGGGATTAGCCTTCTTGGTGAGGTCAACCTGGTCCATGACTTGGTTGATAACCAGAGGAGCTGTGGTGCTAAGATTGCAGGGTTTGATCTTTCGATCTGAAGCCGGATCGGTGTGTCATTCTCCGCCACAACGATAGTTACCATCACCTGACGGAAGATCGGGATCCCCGTCCCCATTACTAAGTATATAATCAAAGTAGATGATGAACATTATAACTAGGAACATGAATGATATGAAGAACATTGCCATAACAATTGTAGCAAACATATAAAAGTAATGAGAGATACAAATAAGAGAGGGGTACAAAGACTATACCAAGCCATGCTCTTGACAAGATCAGGAATCCAAGTGAAGCTTGCCTCCCTCTAGACCTTGCCTAGCTAGCTATGCCCAAGAATATGGTGGAGCTCTGAGGATGATTAGGGTTTCTATCTTCTCAACTGACTTGATCAGGGTTTGATGCCTCAGGGGGTGGCAAGGGCTGGTATATATAGACCGCAGCATCAATCCTGAGCCCTCATATCAAACCAACTGGAATAGATGGCGTAGATGCAATCTAGGAGGCGGTGGAGAACTGACATAACGAGGCAGAGGCTAACAGGTGGGCCAAGGGGTCGGTCGACCAACAGGTGGGGTCGACCGGCCCTACCTAGTGACCTCTCGCCCTCCACCATGGTGGGGTGTCTTCTAGTGTCCTCTAGAACCTTCTAGACTTGTTTATATCATAATTAATTCTGACATCTAGGTCCACCTTGATGGTTTTCTGAATAAACCCTGCAGAAAACACAGATACACCAAAACTTGTGGAATTTGTTAGTTTAAACCCCTAAACCTATGTTGATGATTACTTTCATGCCCTTATACATGTTATATTGGTGGTTTATAATGATTGTTAACTACCATCAATAGTAACTAGGCTTAGGGTGCTTAGGGTTTGGCTTGGGTTGACTAGTGTAACTAGTGATTCCTTAGTTGAGAGAAAATCCTAAAGATAAAGAGACATTTGGCATGGCACCTTAACTTGGGCTCTTGATGTGTTCCTTGTCATCAAGGTTGGAGATCCACACTTGCCATCCTTGCTTCTAAGCTTAAAGGGAGAGATTTCTTTGGATTGCTTCCCACCAAGTAGTACTCGTGATCCATCCATGCAAGAGGGAAGACTTGAGTTAGGGTTTAGGGATTAACCTCAAGATGATGAGAGGAGAGTGTTCTTGAGCTAACCATAGAATGTGAAGTGGTTGAGATCCTTGATCTATCCCTAAACCCTAGCTCATGTCTTCCCTCTTGCATGGATGGATCATGAGTACTACTTGGTGGGAAGCAATCTAAAGAAATCTCTCCCTTTAAGCTTGGAAGCAAGGATGACAAGTGTGGATCTCCAACCTCGATGACAAGGAACTCATCAAGATCCCAAGCTAAGGTGTCATGCCCAGTCTCTCTTTATCTTTAGGATTTTCTCTCAACTAAGGAATTACTAGTTACACTAGTCAACCCAAGCCAAACCCTAAGCACCTTGAGCCTAGTTACTATAAGCTTGATCTATCTTCTCTTCTTCATCCTTTCCACTTTCTCTCTCTAGTTCTTGCTTTCTCCTTCTTGCTCTTCATTCTAGAGAGAGAGGGAGGATGAGAGGAATGAGGAGAGTGGGAGAGTGGGTGGAGCTAAGGGTCAGTTGCTGAGATGTGTCTCTATTTTGTGCTGACTTGTGGGCCATAGTCCCCAATGGATGATAGCTCATTTCCCAATCAATCTATTGTCTCTGCACACTTATCAGATGGTCTAGTGTAAGTGGTAGACTATCTAGTAGATTCTGACTTCACCTATCCAAGCATCAAATGTGTCTCTCTGATCTTGAGTCCATATTGGAGTTTGCAATGGCTTTACTTAACCCTTTAGTGAACATAAGGACCTTGAGTTGGGTTCTTTAGGTGATACTCTTATTTGGTGGTCATCCGGTTGACTCTAGTTGACCGGTAGTTGACTCAGTGCATTATTGGTTAGTTGGTTGCTAGGACATAGCATTTCTTTGTTTTGGGGTCGTTGAGGGTGTCCATGGCATTTGATGGGTTGTATCTTGGATACCAAAAAATAAGAGCCTATGGGGTAACGAACTCGGGTCGTTACAGGGGCATGTTTTGAGTGTGGTGGTTTTGGCCACTTCACTCGTGAATGCCTAGTCAAGCTATAGAAGCAGCAAGCCACCGCACAGTGAGCAACAGCTCCCAAACACACCAGCAATATGCCCAAGAAGAACGCACAACTACACTATGTGACCGCTAAAGAAGCTCAAGTGGATGATGGAGTCATAACTCGTAAGTTATCCATCAATTCAATTTTAGCAAGAATGTTGTTTGATTCTGGAGCATCTCATTCATTTATTCATGAGGGTTATGTCCAGGATAATAAGTTTTCAACTATGGAGTTTGGGAGGGGATTTTGGATTGTTGCCCCTGGGATTACACATGAGTCTAACCAAATAGTTAGCCAAGCTTGCATTGAGATAGCAGGTTTGGAATTTTTAGCCAATCTGATTGTTCTCAAGTTGGGGAATGATGTGGATGTTATTTTGAGGATGAAGTGGATGGTTAAGCATCAATGTGTCATTAGATGTGTACCTAGATTCATAGAGATTCTGCACCCCTCAGGAAAGTCAGTTACTCTTTATGCTTCCCAAAGTTAGAAAATTGCCTTGAATAGTTTGAGAACCAAGTCCAATGTATCAAGGGGTGTCGAGATACTTCTAGTTGTGTGTGAATTTCCTGATCTATTCCCAAAAGAGTTAACTGGAATGCCCCCAAAGAGAGATGTAGAGTTCCTAATCCAATTAGAACCTAGAACCACGCTTGTATCAAAACCTCCATATAAGATGGCACCACCTGAGTTGTAAGAGATGAAGAAACAATTAACAAATTTGTTGGAGAAGGGTTACATTAGACCTAGTTCTTCTTTGTGGGGATGTCCAGCTTTATTTGTGACCAAGAAGGACCATAGCCTAAGGATGGTAGTAGATTACCAGCCACTCAATGCAAGAACCATCAAGAACAAGTATCCGCTCCTAAGGATTGATATTTTGTTTGATTAACTCAATGGAGCCAAATTCTTCTCTAAGATCGATTTGAGATTGGGGTATCATCAAATTCGAATCCGAGAAGGGGATATACCGAAGACTGCATTTTCTACATGGTATGGCCCTTATGAGTATATAGTCATGTCCTTTGGATTGACTAATGCTCCAGCCTACTTCATGTATCTCATGAATTCAATCTTCTTTGAACAGTTGGATGTGTTTGTGATTATCTTCATCGATGATATCTTGGTATATTCAAAGACTAAAGAAGATCACATGAAACACTTGAGAATTGTGTTACAGAAGCTAAGAGATCACAAGTTATACGCCAAGTTTAGCAAGTGTGAGTTTTGGCTCACCGAGGTTTGCTTTATAGGACATATCTTATCCCATAATGGAATCTCAGTGGACCCTAGCAAGATCAAGGATGTAGCGGAATGGGTTACTCCCACTACGGTGAAAGAAGTTTGAGGCTTTCTTGGATTGGCAGGTTATTACCCTCGATTTGTTCCTGACATCTCCAAAATTGCAAAACCATTGATTGAGCTCGCTAAGAAGGATGAGCCATATGTTCTGACAGAAGCAAGGGAAGAAGCTTTCCAAACTTTAAAGCAAAAGCTAGTTACAGCTCCTGTGCTAGTCCAACCCGACACCACTAGACCCTTTGAAGTTTATTGTGATGCATCCAATGTTGGATTGGGTTTGTGTACTTATGCAAGACAGACATGTCATAGCTTATGCCTATAGACAATTAAAAAATTCTGAGGTGAACTATCCTACTCATAATCTTGAGTCAATAGCAGTAGTTCATGCCTTGAAGATTTAGAGACACTATTTATTTGGTCATCCTTGCACAATTTTCACTGACCATAAGAGCTTAAGGTATTTCTTCATGCAATCAGAGCTCAATATGAGGCAAACAAGGTGGTTGGAATTAATTAAGTATTATGATTTGAACATCCAATACCACCCAAGAACGATGAATGTAGTAGCTGATGCCTTGAGTAGAAAGGCCTGATGTAGTTGCACCTTGGTAAAGAGAAATATGGATTCGTTATGTCGGGATATGCAAAGGTTGAATGTATCCCAGATAGTGGAAGGTTCCTTGTCTATGTTGCAAGCGACTTCTCACTTGTTATGGGACATTAAAGCAGGGCAACACCTAGATAAAGATCTGGTTACCATCAAGGAGAGGATAAAGGATCCAAAGTATAAGAGTTTCCATTTGGACCACTCGAATACTTTGTGGTTTGGGAAAAGGCTTGTAGTACCTAACCAAAAAGATCTAGAAAAGCAAATCCTAAATGAGGTCCATGAATCACTTTTTTCTATCCACCCTAGAAGCAACAAGATGTTTAGGGATGTGAGGAAAAGGTTCTGGTGGAAAGGTCTAAAATAGGATATTGCAAGGTTTGTGCCAGAATGTGAAGTTTGTTGTAAAGGTCGAACATCTTAAGCCAGCCAGAACTCTCCAACCATTACCTATACCAGCTTGGAAATGGGAGGATATCACTATGGATTTCATAATAGGTTTACCAAAGACTTCTAATGGATATAATTCCATTTGGGTAATTGTTGACCGACTTACAAAGGATGCACACTTTTTACCAGTCAAGGTCACTTATCTAGTTTCCAAGTATGCAAAAATATACCTTGCTCAGATTGTTTATTTGCATGGAATTCCCAAGACAATTGTTTTAGATAGAGGTCCGCAATTCACATCTCAATTTTGGGATGAGTTGCACAAGGCAATGGGGACAACGTTGTTGTTCAGCACCGCTTATCACCCATAGACTAGAGGTCAAACCAAAAGGGTTAATCAGATTTTGGAAGATATGTTGAGAGATTGTGCTCTAATATATAGTTCTAGTTGGGACACTTGTTTGCCATTTGCCCAATTTGCCTACAACAATAGTTATCAGGCTAGTATCAATATGAGTCCATATGAGGCCCAGTATGGCAGAGATTATAGGACTTCACTCAATTGGTTTGAAGTTGGAGAAAGAAGATTATATGGCAATAAGAAGGTCAATGAGGCCGAGGAGAAAGTTAAGCAAGTAAAGATAGCTTTGGAAGCTGCCTAGGATAGGTATAAGGCTTATGTCGATGACCATAGGAGGAATGTGGAGTATAAGATTGGAGATTATGTGTATTTGAAGGTTACTCCATTCAAGGGCACCCAAAGATTTCAAGAGAAAGGAAAACTTGCTCCAAGGTATATTAGTCCATTTTGGATATATGATAAGAGAGGGAAAGTTGCTTACAGCTAGCCTTACCTGATTCACTTTTAGGAGTGTACAATGTCTTCCATGTATCTCAACTAAAGAGATGTTTGAGAGCACCCGAAGAAGAGGTCAATTTGCAAGATATTGAAATCAACATGAATTTGAGCTACAAGGAGCATCCAAATGCTATCCTTGATTTTTCAGAGAGGAAAACTAGAACAAAGACCATCAAGATGTTGAAGGTGCAATGGAGTCATCACTTGACTGAAGAAACAACTTGGGAGGTTGAGGACAAGATGAGAATGGAATACCCTCACCTTTTTGAGCCAAGGTACTGGTTTAGGAGAATTTTCAGTTTGGGTTGGGTTTCAAGTTCTTATTGTTGGTAGAAGGGAATTAAAACCTATTTTCCTTAAATTTTCTCCCTTGATTGCATAAAACTTACTTTTGAAGAATCTTGGGGCCCAATTCTTCTAAGGGGGAGAGTTGTCACGACCCAATCTTAACACCCTTGTAAGCATTAGCATCATAAGCATCTTTGCATTTGAAATATAAAAACTAGGAAATGAGCAACACTAGATTCTGCATTCAGTCTGCTCACTATTGACTTGACAGATAGTCCGCCAACACCACCAGACCATCCGCCAATTCATTTGCATGCCCTGATAGAGTTCAGTCCCTGTCAGACAGTAAACCAACACCACTAGGCAGTCCATCGTCACGATGGAGCAACCGATAGAATCATCCCATGTAGAAATGTGAAGTGTCACCTAAGAGATCACCTAGCCCTGCCCAAATGCACACCTGTCTAGCTCATGAGATGGCCAAGGCAGAGCACCCACTAGCTCACTCACTCACTCATTCTTGCACTCCCACTCTCTCTCTAGTTCATCTCTCTCTACACTCTCTCACACTCAATCAAGGAGAGGAGAAGGAAAGGAAGAGAAAGGAGAGGGGATTGAAGCTTGGATGCAGCAAGAGATGGCCATGGAGACCACCTAGAAGCCCTCATCCACAAGAGGTAGGGGTTGGGAGATGGAGGAGCCCTCTCACCCTTACCCAAAGGGAGCTAGGAGGTTTTGAGTTGCCAAGGGGGGAGATCTTGCTGCTCCATCATCTTGGGGAGCTTTGTATCTTCTCATTACAGCCCTTGGTAAGGATCTAACCAAAGCCAAACATAGGATTTCACTTTTAGGAGCCATAACCTAGGAAATGTCAATTAGTGGCCTAGGTTTAGTTTGCACCTAATGTAGCTAGAACTAACTAGCTAGATATGCTCCATAGAACCCTAGTGACCTACCCTAGTGATGGTTTACACATGCAAGTATCACAGATGAAGATATGGATTTCGAGTTGCAAGAAGTGTTCACTATCAGTAATGATGGAGGGTCCGACATCACTAGTGGAGTGTCCACTATTACTGAATAGCTCTCTGTCCACTTGCACAGAACGCACTTTAATTCACCTGAGTCTTCACCACTTCACCAAATTATCTGTCAAGTTATAAATCAGAGACAGAGGAGTTCTAGAGAACCTAGTCCTTAGCTTTTGGTACAGCAAAGTGTCCATCGATATTCCTGAGTGTCCGCTGAATTATAAAGCCTGAACCCAAGAGTACCTAGTCTACACCGGATGATCCGCCACACACGGAGTATCCGATAGGGCATGAGCACTTAGTAGCCAGTAGAACCCTATAGACCTAATCTGACGGATGGTCTGTCACCACGATGGAATGATCTGTTGAATTATAAACCGAACATAGAGAGATTCCCTAGAGCACTGACCCAATACCAGAGTGTCCAATCCTATATCAAAGAGTCCAATGATCCTAGAGTGCCAATTTCCCATTAAGTCCCAAAACCATCATAGTGTCCAACATCCACGCTGGACTATCCGATAATCACCAATCAGTAAACCATTAGTGTATACCTGCACACTCACTCATGTAACACTAAAGCTTGACCAACTAAATATCATTGCATGACATCCCATAGCATGAGCATTGTACTTTTTGCAATTCACTCATCAAGCATCATGCATGTATAGGTGATGCGATTCCCAAAGATCCCATGCTTGAGGAGGAGCCTCAGGAGGAAGAAGTCACCAAGCCTAGCAACAACGTCCAAGGCAGACCCCTATGCATCCCTATGCTTTTAAATGCATACTCAACTATGGTTATTTATTGCATCTCTATGTTATCATGACTAGTGAACCAGGAGGGATTTACCGATTCCAAGCTGTATCCACATATTGCCACACCAATCACCCATGTGTGTCCTTATTAATCACCCTGCTTAGTGTGCTTAGATCATAGAGTCAAGCTAATGATGGGTTTCTCATTACTCATGGGATGATAGGTTGTTCATCCACCAAGAAACTTTGGGGAAGGGATCAACACTTGTTCCAGTTGGGAATGGGAAGGATAATGGTCGGCAAGGGGTATGGTCATGGCAAGAAGGGGGAATTCTTGAATGACATAGCTTGCTTATGAATTAAGGACCATGCATCCGTGGTACTAAGTAAGAACATAAAATTGTACAGACTACTTGTTGCCAATGGGGATGACAAGCCAAGTAACTGATTGTGACCGTTTTGTTCGTGAAACTAGCAATGGGGTTGCGCTGGTCGGGAATGTCCGGGACATTGACCGAGGACTAGTCAAACCTTTCGTCGAACATCTTGGCTGGGTTAGGGAAAGGTTGAAACATCGAGGTATCCCTTATGTACCGATAGGTCTTATGGGTGATATCCCTTGTTTTGAGTGGAGTTAACTTGTACCCCTCTACAGAGTTTACTTTTGAAAGCAATAAGTTCTAACTTCTAGATGCAGGCTAGAGTTGGGTTGGGAAATTAGGACTCGTGGAAGATCGAGCTCCAACTGGGTAATCACTTACACTTGGCTACATATGCTACACTTTGCTACTGCTACATCATAGATTACCTTTACTTTCTAGTATAACTGCTTTTATGCAAATGTTCACATTCCTTGCTACTATCCCAATTGCATAATTCTTGTTTACTATATTGGGTAAGTCTTGCGGAGTACATTTGAGTACTCATCCTATATGATCTTAAGTTTTGTAGGTACCGAAGCCCCTGTCCATGGATTCTTCTACGCTCTAGACCCCACACCGGATTAGGAGTGGTGAATGATTTTGTGTCTCATAGATACATGAATGTGGCACACCCATGTATCAATTATCATGAACTGTGTTATGTTAAAAGACTTTGGCTAGACTTCAATGTAGACTGTGATGTGTGATCGTATTATGAACTAAGTGTGTGAACCAAGACTTGTAAACTTAATGCTTTGAACTTGTGATGTAATCTAAGCATGGTTGTGATGTATTCTCTCTCGAACTTATCCTGGATGAAGGCTAGCCCGAGTACATCTTATGGGGGATGTACCAGGATGACCTATTAAGGGATGTGTCCAACTTAATAATCCCTTGTCGATTATCATTTTGGGTACTCACTTAAGAGGTCATTGATCCTGACAATATCAATTCCCAGTAACAGATATGATAGTGTGCATCCTCAAATTAATATTTCTAAGCATGTCGTGGCAAGCTATTTGTACACATAATTCTTTTAACTATTTTCATGCAACACTGTTTTTTCACAGCATGTTGTTACATTTAAGTGTGGAAGAGTGTTGATATATTTTGTGGAACTTTCTCTAGAGTCAATTTGGCTGAGTATATTATCTTACCATTAGATTGTGATAAAAAAATTATATGCTTCTTGCGATTGCCTTTCATGTGATGCTAGCAAATTTTAATTTAACCATGTCAGTCTTCATCTATTGCAGGGGTGCATGTGTCATGATTAATGCTAGAATATTTTTTTGTGCTCCTACCCTATACTCCTGGAGGTAATGGTCCTTCCATTAGTTTGTGATGTTTCATAACTCAGTTCTCTTCTATTGCAATAAACCTTTCTCCACTTATAAAATAATGATAGACTTCAAATCCAGTATTTTTTTACTTTATGGAAACAGGAGAACAGAAGCCTATGGAACTTATCATGTGAACATGCTCATGCACAGTATTTCACAAATGTAATGCTCCTATGTGTAATTTATTTGGTGTCCATGTCAGAACAAAGTTCACTTATCATGAGTACCATGGACCTCCAGACAAACAACATTAGAAAAGAGCATTGATATGGAGCTCCTTTTTGTTTATTCTCTGTATATTCAGTCCCTTGGATTAGGATATAGAGCATTGATAAGGTTTTATATGGGTGCCTTTGCCTTTTTAGACCAGGCCCTGTATCATTTGTATATCTTTTTGCAGATTTCAGATAAAGGTACCAATTTTCAACTTGAATCTCTATGCTGTTTTTTAGATAGAGTGCTACATAAGTTGCTGAGCTGTCCATTAGATGATCAATTGAACAATTGTTATGTAGACTGCTATAAGAAAATTTCTGTGGTGCAATTACTATATTTCTCTCTACCGAATAGAGCGAATGAGCAAAACTTGAATATGGCACCTATTGAATAGTTTTTCCCATAGGGATATTTTGCGAATCATATTTGTCAACTGGTATACTTTTTGTATAATGAAATAGAAAAGACTGACTATGTAATGGAAATTTAAAACAAACAGGATTTTAGGAGCCATTAATGTTCCATTTTTTTATAGCTTCTCTAGCCTTGCCGATGCTACTAGGTGCTTCAGGGTTCCTTGGTGGTGGTTGTGCTGCTATTACCATGGCTAGAAGATTAGATAGAGCACTGGAATTTGTACAGCCATGGCATTCTTTTAGGATTATAGATTTTTCAATTTCCTTTAGTCTTTGTTTCTTAAGTGGGTCTCTGACGGACCAGGGTCCTAGGGGTTCCCCACGGGGGGTACTACTTGGATAGGCCTTGGGGTAGCCCATGATATGTTGAAGGACGCGAGACAAGGTGGAGTGGACTTCAAGCTATTCCAGATCAACTTAGTCGGTTTGCTATGAAAACTAGATTCTGTAAGAGGACTAGGACTCTTCTCTTGTAACCGACTCAGACTAGATACGTGCCCTTACCCTCTCCCCTATATAAAGAGAGGTATGGTGCACCCCCTTGTAACCCTAACAATCATATAATAAATCCAATGCAAAAGGCTACACGCCGACTGAACGTAAAGGCTATTACTCGACAAGAGGGCATAAACTAGTATAAATCATTCGTCTCTTTGCGTTTACCCTCAAGTTCTGCGTACACCAAAGCCCTTTGAACATCATCTCGGGTAACCCTATGATGAGTTGTCAGTCATCAAACACCGACAGCTGGCGTGCCAGGTAGGGGCTTTCGGTGACTTCGAGATCAAGAGCTCGGTGGATCTCGACGACATGATTCTCTCGGCAGGAATCACCTTCATCTTCCGGCTCCTGGATCTGCAAGGCAGACGCAACGGCAAGCTCCAAAGTCATCTCATGGAGATCTTGGCACCTCAAGCTTCACCAGACATCTCGACGACCATGTTGGATCAACTCGCCAAGAAGTTTTCACACCTCTCAATTTTGATCCAACTCAAACTCAGGATGTCACCATCAACCATGACTCCTGCTCAGACACATCAACTTTGTCTAGGCTAGAGATCCCATCTGAAGTCCAACTTGAAGACCCAGTTTGTTTTCCACTCGGACTTAAGAATTCAGCTTCAATCTATTAAGATACGATCGTCTACCTCATGTAGTCTGAGCAAGAGATCCCTCTTACGGGTGCCCAAAGAGGTCTGGTTTATCCATCACACCCGAAGGAGGCATCGTCCATTGGCTGAGTGTTCAACCTGACACTTCTTTAATAGATCCATCTTGTCTAGTTGGCATAGTGGAACTCTTGCCTTATCAGGACGGCAGAACTCTTCCAACAGACAACAACGATCATGGTTCTACAGAGATCTTGGATATTGCGATGACTAGAGAATCTAGAACTCACCCATCCATAAGGCACTCTAGAGAAGTATTTATGGCTAGGCAACCACCTTAGATCCCTATGCCTAACCCACTAGATATCCAAGGTGAAGAGGAAACCTTGTTCGACATCTCCCTAGACACGGCGCCACCCAACGGAGAGACGGATGAGCAGAAGATGGCTAGGGAAAGGAAGAACAGAGCTCGATAGGCTCGACGCAACCATGCCCAACACCACATGGATGAGTGGCAGCAATATCAATTGGCTTGTCAAGATGTTGAATGACGGCGCTTGGCTGTAGAGGTAGCATATGAATAGCTTCTACGAGATGAAGAAGCAGAACGACAACACAAGACAGTGATGCCATCAGAGCCTCTGCATCACGTAACCTTGAGCCTAAGTTCATGGAAGTAGCTATCCACAAGGTCTTTACTATGACCTATGCCAACATCTATGCCCTGGTAGAAGAGATGGCAGCCATAGAAAACCCTACTCTAGATTAGCAACGACTCAAAGTCATTTTGGAATCAATAGCCCTTCAGATGCAGGCTATAAAAGCGACATCCCAAGCTAACCCTTCCCAATGACCAGAGGCATGGGCACCAGCCCACTCTTATCTAGGACCATAGGGTAACCAAGGAGGAGAACAACAAGTACCAGCCCACTCTCATCTAGGGCCACAGGGTAACCAAAATAGGAATCAGGGTGCCGCACAGTCGGCCTATCATGGGCACTAGTACAGCAAAAGGGAAGGTAGAGGCAAGTCTGAGTACAGAGAAGCTGGCATCCCATCGGACAGGTTCCCATGTTTCTCTGACAGACTACTCTCTGTCTGACTTCCCTACAAATTTAAGCCATCCAACCATACCAAGTACGATGGGAAGACAGAACCCAACCAATGGTTATGCATCTACTCTCAGTCCATCAAGTTGGCAGGTAGCGATGACAACATCAAAGTGTTATAGTTTTCCATGCCACTTGACATTGTGCCTCTCACCTGGCTTGATAAACTATGAGCCCGCTCCATCGATACTTGGGGACAGCTTCAATGCAAATTCTGTGAAAATTTGTGGCGTCCTCATCCACCCAAGTACCCAAGACGAGCTTAGAACTTGCAAACAGAAACCAGATGAAACCTTCCAGCAATATTATCACCACTTTGCTAAAATATGAGCCCAAGTCTTTGATATCACAGATAGGGAGATGATAGATCACTTCGCCAATGGGATCAAATACAAGTGGTAGTTTGAAAAGTTCTGCGATGATAATCCAGAGGCTATCGTGGAATTTAAGCGTATAGTATAGAAGATGATTGCATCTGAAGAACATACTCATGAACGATTCCCACACAGCCAACAAGACAAAGGCTATGACCCCAGAAGCAATCAGGGTGGGCAATCCACCAGAAAGAGAGGACCCAACAACACCCTTGCTTCCATACATAAGTCCAAGAAGTCTAACAAGAATAACAAGAACTTCGAAGACCTCAAGAATTTACCCTGCCTTTTCCATAAGAATGCTAAGCACATGGCGGCCAAGTGCAGACAACTCCAAGAACTGGGTTTCTATGCTAAAAGAAACAAGGGCAAGGGTAAAGCTAATAGCAACAAAGATGGAGATGACAACGCTGACCCTGGCTTTCAATAGTCTAAGGGCCAAATCATAGTAAGCTTCACAGGCCTACCAACTTCATCAAACAAGCGCTCTAGGAAGTTGGCTCTTTGGGACATCATGGCAGGAGAGCCCTCAACACCAAAGTACCTTAATTGGTCCGAGTACATGATCCAGTTTTCTAGAAAAGATCAATGGACTAGTATGACTAACGCCGGCCACTATCCGCTCGTCTTGGGTCCAACAATCGCCGGCATGATAGTCCCCAAGGTCCTAATCGATGGCGACGCAGGATTGAACATAATATTTATAGATACACTAAAGAAGATAGGCCTAGACTTTACCAGCCTGCTCACCCCCATTGACATCCCTTTCTATGGGATAGTACCGATAAGACTACCATGCCACTCGGACGGATCATGCTCTCAGTAATGTTTGGCACCCCAAACAATTTCCGAATGGAGTTCATCAAGTTCAAGATGGCCAACTTTGAATCATCATACCATGCTATCTTCAGTCGACCTACTTTGGCCAAGTTCATGGCCATACCACATTACCCATACCTCTTGCCATACCACATTACCAATGGCGTACTCTCCTTTCGAGGCGACCTCAAGCGCTCATATGACTGACCCGGAAGCCATCCAGACCGTAGCTAGAATGCAGCAAGCCTATGAAGCATAGGAGATTGCCAACATTGCATAGCAGACTAAACCAGAAGACATGGAGATTCAGACTAAGACGGTAGGAATCATTGCACCACCCTCTAAGACAGATACCATCGAGATTGATCTGGGTACTGGTGATCTCTCTAAGACGGCTATCATCAGCGCCCACCTCTCTAAAGAATAGGAACTCATGCTCACCAACTTTCTTAGGGAAAACAAAGATATCTTCACATGGAAGCCGACTGATATGCTAGGTCTTCCGAGAGAGTTGATTGAGCACAAATTGGATTTAAATCCTAGCTCAAAGCCAGTCAAGCAACATCTACAATGGTTTTCATCATATAAGAAAGCAGCAATCAAGAAGGAAATCACCAAGCTATTGGCAGTCGGGTTCATTAGGGAAATTCTTCACCCTGACTGGCTAGTCAATCCTGTACTCGTCCAAAAGAAGAACTCAAAAGAGTGGAGCATGTGCGTCGACTACATAGGTCTCAACAAACACTGCCCAAAGGATCCCTTCGACTTACCTCGCATTGATCAGATCATAGACTCTATGGCTAGGTCGGCTCTTCTATCCTTCCTTGATTGCTACTCAGGTTACCATCAGATTGCCCTCCAAAAAGAAGATCAGAGCAAGACTTCCTTCATCAATCTGTTTGGTGCCTACTGTTACACAACCATGTCCTTCATGTTAAAAAATGCTAGTGCAACCTATCAGCGGGCTATCTAGGCGTGCCTAAGTGAATAGATCAGTCATAATGTAGAAGCCTACATGGTTGAAGTTGTCATCAAGACCAAGGACCCCTCTGCTTTGATCGCAGACTTGAAGCAAACCTTTGACAGTCTTTGTAAGTACAAGTGGAAACTTAACCCAATAAAGTGTGTGTTTGGAGTTCCTTCTGGGCAACTACTATGTTTCCTTGTGAGCCATCAGGGTATCAAAGCTAGCACAAAACAGACACAAGCACTCACTCAGATGACTTGACCTCACTGCATCAAAGATGTTCAAAAACTGACAGGGTGCATGGCTGCCCTTAATCATTTCATCTCATGACTCGGGAGAAAGGTTTACCCTTCTTCAAGTTGTTGAAAAATTTGGGCAAGTTCGAGTGGACAGCTAAAGCTGGTGAAGCCTTACAGAAGCTCAAAGAGTACCTATCCACCTCTCCAACACTTACCTAACCTGAGAAGCACGAACCACTTTTACTCTACATTGCAGCTACTACTACAGTAGTCAGCATGGCAATAGTCCTGGAGCAGGCAAAAGAAGGGCATGTATATAAGGTACAATGACTTGTCTATTATATTAGCGAGGTGCTATCAGAATCCAAGGCCAAGTACCCACATGTGCAAAAGCTCCTCTATGGCCTCCTCATTACTTCACGCAAACTACGCCACTACTTTGATGAACATAAGGTAACAGTGGCATTCGACTTCCCACTTGGTGACGTCCTATGCAATTGGGATGTGATAGGATGCATATCCAAGTGGTCAGTCAAACTAGGAGCTTAGAACATTGAGTTCATCTTCCGCAAGGCTATCAAATCTCAAGTCTTGGCTAATTTCATAGCCAAGTGGACCGAAGCCTAGCAGCCTACTCCAACAGTTATCCTCGACCATTGGAAGATGTATTTTGATGGTTCCCTCAAGCTAGGAGGCGTAGGCGCTGGCGTTCTCTTTATATCTCCAGATGGAAAGCAGCTTAAATATGTCCTACAAATACTTTGGCCTACTACCAACAATGAAGCCAAGTATGAGGCCCTCCTTCACGGCCTTTGAGTAGAAGTCTCACTTGGCATCAAGCGTTTTCTCATCTATGGCGACTCCTCGGTGGTCATCAACCAAGTCAACAAGGATTGGGACTGCACCAAAGAGACCATGGATGCTTACTACGCAGAAGTCCGCAAACTTGAGAAACACTTCCAAGGTCTAGAAATCCTCCATGTTATGCGAGATCTCAACGTTGCAACCGATGTTTTGGCTAAATTGGGATCAGATAGAGCCCACATACCCCCTGATGTATTTGTTCAGGAACTCCAAGTCCCTTCAATCAAACAAGAAGCCTCCACATCCACAGGTACTCTAACTCCTGATGTCCTAGGTACTAGTGGTCAACCCGGCATGGACACAAGTATTTATTGATTACATCCGAGATCATAAGTTGCCTAACAACAAGGTAGAGGCAGAGCAGATCACGCGTAGAAGCAAGAATACTGTCTTAGTCAAGGATAGGCTCTACCGATGGGGCACATCATCTGGTGTTCTCCTCAAATGCATTACACCTAAAGAAGGGCAGTAAGATCTTGGAGGAAATCCACTCCTGGGTGTTGTGGTAATCACGCAGCCTCTAGGACTTTAGTCGAGCAAGGCTTTTAGATCTAGGGTACTATTGCCCTATAGCACTAAAAGACGCAGAAGAGTTAGTACGTACACTACAAGGGCTGTCAGTTTTTCGCCAAGCAAGCCCATGTCCCAGCTCACAACCTTATCTAGTATCCCTCCATCAATGGCCTTTTCCATGATAGGGGGCTCAACATGGTTGGACCTCTCAAACGAGCATTGGGTGGTTTCGAGTACATCTACGTGGCTATTGACAAGTTCACTAAGTGAATAGAGTACAAGCCACTCATCAAGTTCAATGCTACAAAGGCAATCAAGTTCATCCAAGACATTATGTACCGGTTTGGTATGCCCAATCGGATCATTATAGATCTCAGCTCACCTTTTACTGCTATCGAGTTCAGAAGTTGCGCTCAAGATTGTGGCATCAGCATCAACTATGCTTCTATAGCTCATCCTCAAGCGAATAGCCGAGTGGAGCAGGCCAATGGGCTACTTCTAGCCGGACTAAAGCCTAGGCTATTCAATGAGCTTAAAGACTATGGTGGCAAGTGAATATACGAGTTACCCATGATAGTTTGGGGACTGCGCACTCAACAAAGCAGAGCCACAGTGTACTCCCCATTTTTCTGGTTTATGGTTCAGAAGCCATCCTACCAGTAGATTTGATATGGAACTCTCCTAGGGTTGAATAGTATAATGAAGGTGAAGCAGACAAAAACCAAAGGCTAGAAATTGACAGTGTTGAAGAAATCAAGCATAACGCACTCTTCTAGTCTGCTAGGTACCTACAAGGCCTATGATGTCACTACAACAAGAACGTGCGCCCCCATACCTTTCAAGTCATAGATTTAGTCCTCAAGCGTATCCAAAATACCTTGGGA